>NW_011362242.1:337051-347528 GCF_000735185.1 Notothenia coriiceps
TATTGATATCATATATGATTATATATATATATTACAATGTAAAAATGGTTCCAACAAAGTCGACGCGGACCTTATGACCTTTTATTTATAATACCGTTTTGACTTGAATTATTATTCGTGATAATACCCAGGTATTTTGTAAAATAAGTCGTGAAACTTTACGTTAGGTCATGTAATTAGGTTCAGTTCACGTAAAAGAAAGAGATATCCTATTGATGTTGTTTTCACGTAAGTCTTCGTTTCGGTTCCACGAAATTTGGACGTTTTGTAGATTCCGGTCATCCCGGATGTTGTTTTTATCACTTTATTCTGATTGTCGGTCCGGAAGTTGTTGTTGTTTACGTGGGATATGCCACGGTACGTATGTTCACGTTTTGCACCTATTTAGGTGTACTTACTTGTAAAATGTTACTTTAATGTTAAGTTAAAGGTTCTTGCACATTTATTCCGACAGAACCAGGAGTATTCGGTTTCTCATTTTGTAACAATATTTCTATGTATTTCAACTTTGACCTATGTTTTTAGGGTTAGTTAAATGTTAATTTAATGTTCAAGTTCTTTAGACGTTATTCCACCCAGGAACAGGAGTACTCGTTACATTTGTTGCACTAGTAATCTATGGCTTTCATGTTATATACTTGTGACACGACGCGTAAAGGGGGACTTACTATTGACTCTACCCCTTAAATATTGAGTGTTACTTGTTAACAAGTCCTTTCACCCATATCTCATTGTACATCTTGATCTACTCGAATACTATTCGGTCGGAACGATGATAATTCTTTTCACCCTCCAAGAAAAATTACTTGTCATCAAAGGACGACGAAATAGTCGGTATTCAGACAAGGAGAAAGAGTGCCGTGTCCTCTCGTCGCGACTTTGTCGAGAGAGCGACAGTCACGAAACGATAACTAGAATGAGGCGTATAAACAGGCCCACAAACACTAAAGTTTCACCACTCATAGTGGCTTCGACCACTTTCAGAAACGTCAATGTGGGGGAGCTCTTTAGAGTCGGACTTGTGCAAAATGTTAGCGTTAGGCGCGGAGAAGAAGACTTATAAAAATTATATAGAGGTTCGCCGTTCTGTCCACCGCACTCGGTCGGCGCTCGTACCAGCCACGCGCACGAACAGCGGCCTCAAAACTAATGCAGTAGTGTTGTTGTGCAATCGAATGTTGCATTGGGACAAGAGACTGTAAGCCACTATAAAAAAGCCACGATCCTTGGGAAAGCCGCTTTCGTGCTTTCCCGGAAAATTGGTAAAAGTAAGCGGCTATTAAAAGCCGCCGCTTTATAAGCCACGTCAGGGATTCAGAATTCCGATAGAAGTTTCACCTCTACCGCAGACGGAGTTTTCTGCAGGAGGAGACACAAAGCATAACGGTTTACGATTGCTTTTTTTAAATCAAAACCTCTACAAAAGACTTTATACAAAATTACAGAACATATATAAGGTACAACGTACAACCTCTCGACCTTGAATTCCAAAAGTAAAGGTATAGATATGGACATGAGAGACGGATACCTCTTATTTCGGAAACTCTAATTCTACCCACATTGCAATCAAAAGATATAACAAGGGTCCGACTAGGTAGCCACCGTTTCAGGGTCGACGACCGCGATTGCACGAGGGTGCCGCGGGTTCCCGGTAGGGGTGGTGGCCTCGCCCCAAGGTGCCTCACCCAGGACTGGCGACGTCAGTGGTGGCTGGTCCTTTGTCTACTGTGTGTGTGTACATTTGTGGGCCAGTGTGTGGCCGAGTGTGTGAAAGTCGAATGAAATCGAGATGACAGTACACGCCAAAAGGAGGAGTCCTACTCGCGTCTGCCCTCCGCCCGGGTACCACGACCGTATATATATATATATATATATTTCTATTAATCATTTTCGGCCTTTCGGCATTCGGTTTTCGGCCAACTGTTTCCTATTTTCGGTATCGGTTTCGGCCAAGAATTTCCCATTCGGTGCACCCCTACTTAAGACTTTCCTTTTTGATAAAGCGTATAGTTAGGGTTGGCTCAGGCATACTATGAGCCAGCCCCTAGTTATGCTGCTGTAGACTTAGATTGTCAGGGGACTTTTGACTGTCCCCTCTCTTCTCCTACTTTGTTTGGACACATGTCCCATAGAGGCATCTTACCAACTCAGTAACCAGGTGTAGCATGCTGTGCACACTGTGGAGGGCTCTGAGAAAAATGTGTATTTGTGATACTGGGCTCTATAAATAAAGTGTGATTGATTGGAATGATAAAAGATAAAAAGTTGCTTAGTTCAAGTTTCATTAGCTAAAGAAAACGGTGGTACCGATGAGCAGGATGTTGATGTCTCCTCTGATGCGTGAGCCGTTCTCCAGAACCTTCTCCACGCCGCCCAGCAGCATGCAGAGGATGGCCTTCTTTATGTACTCGTGGCCGTGGATACTGGGAGCCAGGGAGCGAGACAGCTGATCAAACACATCCTAATAAAACAGAAAAGGGAGATTTAGTTTGTTATTTAACCCACTCAACCACACCGGCTTATTTTCATTACCCAATCTATCATAGGCAATCGGATCGTGAAGTTTATCATATTTCCAACAGAATTAACAAATCAAACAAAAAAAGTATGTCTAACAATTTAATCAGAAAGCGTGATCAAATTGAATGTTTAGGATGAGGATTTTTTATCAATACCACTTTACTCTACACTCACATTTAAAATGTCTGCAAAAATTAACTGCTTTACAAATCAGATAATTTGTAAAAAAAAACATGTAATACTCCACTGGGAAACCATTTATGACTAATGAAACTAACAGGCATGTAATACAAAAATCAGTAAAATGTTTAATTAACTGCAGGCTGGGTACAGAGAGCCAATAGGAGAAGTGAGTCTTAAAAATGCAAATAAGTCAATAAGTATGTGTAGCAGAGGTGGCGCTAGACTTTTTCGCTGCCCGTCCATTATTACCCGTCGGGCTGTACAACTCTGACGGGGGGCGCACGCTCGTGGACTGTTAGCGCCGTGATGCATGCCAACTGTACCTCGCGGGAGCGCTCACAACGTAAAGCCAAAACTCAGACATTTCAATGATTTGGCGCTGCTCCGAGTTTGTTCTAATCTTTCAAATTGACAGACTGCTTTCAGGTTTTTTCGTCACTGTAAAAAAAAAATTATTCGGGACGGAAAATATTCGGTTAACGCGACCACTGATGTGTAGCCACCTCTTCCAATGTTGGAAACTGCCTACAGCCACACTTGCAGGTTAGAAGTTGCATCAGTAGATTGCATTTATTTTCTCTTTTTATTTATTTATTAATATTTAGGAGATTCAACTGTGTTTTCTTTGTATAATGTAAGGCTTTAAAACTGTGTTATAGCGCACACAATTATCGTTTCTTTTTTTTGTTCTTGTTCCATTTAACTTTCTTATAAGCAGAACCGGAAAGATTGTAGCCTCACCATTTTTCCAGCCCGGCTGAAGTTCCTGATCTTGGCGACATCCCCCGCAGAGAAGTTGGGGGACACTTCCTTGCTCATCTGTTTGACGTGGCAGGCTATCATGATGGTCCTGAGCAGAAAAAAAGTGGGAAATTAATACAAAGATCACAAAAGTGTACTCTTCACCAGTTGCTACCACTTCATCAGTTGTTACCTGAATGTGCCGGAGGTGAATCCCCCCTTCTTGCCCGGCAGGCAGCGGTACGTCCCCACCACCTGAACTCTGTCTCCAGGTTTGACCAAGTCCACCAGGTCGTTGTCCAGGATGATGTCCACGGAGCGTGGCAGCTGGCCGGCGGGGGCTTTCTCTGGCATCTCCTGCACTGTGATGGTCTGGTGGTCTTTGTAGACAGAGAGACCGAACTCTGTCTCCAGAGGGTTGTTCTCCTCATCCTGTGGAGAGACCGAGATATTAAAGAGAAGTGTGAAGAAGCACACATAAAAAAGCTTGACCTAAGGGTTGAGAACATTACTTACAGTAAAAAGTATGCTTACCTTGGTGGGGTAGATGGCGCTGGAAGGGAAGGCGTCCAGCGAGGTCATGTCTGTGTACTTCCTCTCCATCGTCTTCTTGGTTGCCGGGCAGTAGTGGACGCTGCGCACTACTTTAGGACGCACCAGAGAACCTGAAGGAGAAATGAATGGTGTATTAATGTAAATGCTTTTAATACTGGCTTTAAAGTAAGACTTGGCAATATGACCATTAGAGCCATAATTAACTCAAAGACAATGTTCAGATTAATACATGGAAGATCAATTCTGAGAAAATTATTAATGCAGTGACTTATTGAGGGAAGTCCGTCTGCAATACCAAAGGAAGCCAGTTTGTAAACGCTTTTACCCTAATACTTTGTATATAGGCCTACGCATAATGCAAAACCTTTTTCCAAGAGGAAGAAGGCAACTTCGATAACATTTCTTTACTAACACGTACATTTATATTGGCGCTTTATTTATTTTGATTAATCAAAGCTCTTTCCCTGTTCTCTGTATAAAAAAACACAATATATACACATCTATACTCGGACACATCAAGTGCAAAGCTTTACAGGTTGTTAGAGCCTAAAGACGGGCATAAATAAACTCACATTTGGTGATGATGCCTTCCACACACACCATGCTGCCCAGCAGGCGGGAGGTCAGGGTTCGGGGGGTGACGTGCTTGTTACCGAAGCTGCCCTCCAGGGCGATGAAGAACTCCTCGTACTGCTTGGCGTAGGTGCCGTCCACCGAGGCCACCAGGTCCTTCAGAGCCCGCTGGAAGGCCAGCAGCTCCTCAAAGGCGTTGTTCATAAGCCTAGCAGAAACAAGAGGACGTGAGACATGCACACAACTATGGCTATAACATTGGGGAATTTATTTTGTGTCATATACAGAAAAAATAACACAGCTAAATAAATGATAGTCTCAATTAGTTTGTTCAAGATGTGTAAAAACCTCTGGTTGAATTGGGCTGGGCCTTGAACGTCTTCTAAAATATATATGCTTATAAGAAGTGTTGAAAATGTGTCTTCCTCATAGAGTATTTACACCAATAGATAATTGTGATGAATGATCATGGCTTTAATATTGATCAGAATAAGGGTGATAATCATTTTCTACTTAAACGTGCAAGATAAGGTGTATTTGGTGAATACACAGGTACTTTTACAAGTTAAAAGATAAGTGTACATTATAAAATCTAGGATTTAAATTAAATCAATGTCATGCAACTAGCTCACCACCTCACCCCACACACATCCCAATGTAACCCCAGGTAAGGACATCTACAGGATGCTACACAACACCATTTCCTTCATGCGTTTGATATCACTAAAGCAATGTTTGTAAGTCAACTTTTGCAGAGAATACAAGTCAAATGAGACAAAGTAAGACTGTTTCAGGCTTTAATGTGTAAACCTAGCACAAACAGTATAATATTTAACGCAACAGTATAGAATATGCCACTTAAAATGTGTTTCCTAATGTTCTTAGATCAGCTGTTTTTGCTTTCCCAAACGTTTTTAGAGTGCATTATAACTCATGAAGGCTTTTGCCGTGACAGATCTATTACCATGACAAAGAGTCCTTACTTTGCAGCCCGGGCCTCGTTGCGTCTCCTCAGGTCGTTGATGTTGACGATGAGTCGAGCTTTATTCTCGCTGATCATGTCCCGGACTTTGCTTTGGTAAACCCCCTGGTCTTGCTGCAGAGAACGGACAAAAATAACGGTGTTTTTTTCATTGTGATTCCAAAACGGCTTGCCAATGATTTCTCTATAAGAAAAGTTATGCAGCGAACTCAAATTACAAACAGAACATAATAGGATTAAGAACATAGCGTTTGCTAACTGATGTCATATTTCTTGCTAACTAAATAAATGATGGGCATTTCTTTTGTTTCGACCGCATGGTTTCTCTCTTCATCCCATAACAAAGTTTTAAACATGATAACATATGGACTTACATCGTCGTCCAGGAAGTCCAGGTAATCCCTCTGAGCCTCTCTCATCTCCCGGTCGTCTACGACGTCGGTTGACATTTTTAACAATTATTTATATTACTTCAAAATCTTGTAATTCTGCACGGAGGTCGGTACGATGTGTACTGTGCTGCCCTCAAACTACACACTGAAAGGTTTTCGCGCCACTGCGGGTAGAGCGTCAACCGCGATTGGCCACCTTGGCACGTACGTTTTACATAGTCCGCGGGTAAATGTGAAGCTGTCCAATAGAATGTGTCGTGACACAACGTGACCCCGCCCCCTGCAATAACTCGCGCGAAAATTAAGCAGGAAGGGAAGGGGCGGGCTGATCGAAAGTAAAAACCATTATTGTTCGGCAGATGGCGACAACAACGGATTTTTATGATCTTTGAAAATAAAATGTAATGAAAAATATAAAGAATTGAAAAATATTACAACACATAAGTCAATAAGCAACAGCAATATAAGGAAAAAAGAGCGAATATAACTTTAAAAGCTTGAAAATATGCATCTGTCAGATACATTTGCATCTGTCACAGTCTAGACACTTTTTACATACTTATAGATGATCAATCTTACAATTTAAGATCTATGATTAATAATATAATATTACAATATTTTCCCAATTTAAAATGTAGCCTATAGTTTATAACAACAATATTTACAGGATTCCTCTGGTATATCTATTGTTAAAACGTTTGTCAAGTAAAGAGAGATCATATTTATTTATATGTATTTATCCTACAACAGCTTAGTGTTGAACATGAATGCAGTGTATTTTACCAGACAGTAGATGGAGACAAATGCAAAAACAATTCTTATTTTATTATAGTATCATTGTAAATATGGTTTTTCCATTAAGTCTATGGGTTTTACCTAAATGTCCTCTCTTCAGGACTTTTGGCACAACTAATTAGGTATACTGCATATATGATTATGCTATAAAGAGTTTGAATCAATGCAAACATTAACAACTCCTCCAATTTCATGTTATGAATGAATTATAATTAAATAAAGGTAAACTTAAACGTCACGTTAAAAATAATTAATCCCTATTATGAGAATATAGTGTGATTTACCCATATTGATAATAACCACTTTACTCTCTTGTCCTAATCCCGCCCTCGCTTTAATCTCCAGGCTGTCAGGGTAGATTTGCTTTCTCCTCCCTGCAGCCTCCGGAAATCTCACAACTCCAACGTGTTGAGTTATTTGCAATTATCGGAGGTAACCAAGCAGTATAGTTAGGCTTGTTTTTTTCTTCAGAGACCTGCGACTCCAGAGGGACAACAGGTGTGTGTCGATACAAACAGGTAAGCTGAGCTGATGTCTCTTCTTTTTCTTACTTCCATAGACTACCTTGCACTGTATTCACTTTGTCATGCATTATGGCAAATCAAAGGTTTATTTGATCAACTTTGCCTGTGTTCACATGTCTGTGTAAAATGTGTGTTTTAAGTCTGAATTCTGCAAACAATACAGTTTGTTTGTCGCAAAATCAAGGGATAATTTAGGAAAATATCTTTTTATTCTTATGTATTATTTCTTTATGGGTTAAAATGCACTCCCATCTGTTGCACAAGATTTTAATTTACCACATGAGAAAACAGCAACTTGTTTTTCCAATATCAACTCAAAAATCCTAAGGATTAAAAAAGTTTAGGTAATCAGAATCAGAGGAATGATGAGGGGGGAAATTATCATTATCACACAGAGGAGATACAGTAGCTGTTTTCAGTTGCAGTGTAACCTCTGATTTCCTTCATACAGTGTGCATATTTAGCTTGGTAAACAATAGCTCACATTCCACTCTCCTAGTGTCATAAGAAGAGGCTAGTGTGGTTACAGGTTTGACTACATCCTGCTTTACCTACACGCAGGGGCGGATCTAGACAAATGTTCATGGGGTGGCAAGAGGGTGGCAGGATATTTTGATCACAGTCAAATCAATCAATGTTAACTTGGAAAGCCACAATATTGATATTTTAACTCAACAACATTAGGTGACATTATTTTGGCACAACAGTGAATCCTTAAATATAAATAGGTGGCAGACATAATTTAATGAATTTTAAATGAACAACAACTGAATGTGTTTGTTTCACTCTTGGACCAGGGGTACCAAATCTATGCAGACTGCTGCAATAAGTACATTAATTAACTGTCCCATCGATGTTTGTCTGAATTAATATGATAATATTAACAATCATATTATTCCTATCAGCTGTCAATCACTGTTATGATTGACATATTCATTTATTATTCAATAAACTATATTTTTTGAGGAGTTAATGATGAATTTTCCTCAAGATGCTTGCTTACCCTCCTTCAAATTTGAAAGACTATATCATATATCAAAATTCAAAAGATTCAAAGGAACAGTTCAGCGCCCCACGACTTCATTGCAAACAGTTCCAACCTTGACTTTACATCAGAAAGAACAAACATTAAAGAAGTGACTAACTCAATCAATCATCAATCAATGTTTATTTAAATAGCCCAATATCACAAATGTTATATTTGTCTCAGTGGACTTCACAGTTTATACAGAATATCAGTATGACAATACGACATCCTCTGTCCTTAGACCCTCACATCGTACAAAGAAAAACTTCCGGAGAAAACCCCCAGTTTAAAGGGGGACATGGGAGAAACCTCAGGGAGAGCATCAGAGGAGGGATCCCTCTCCCAGGACGGACAGACGTGCAATAGATGCCGTGTGTAAATCAAAAAGATAATACAAATAGTAGTCCAAATGTTTGGAAATGCATGTGTCTATAATAATAATAAGAAGAATCCACGAGGATATCCATCCAGGACTCATGATCCAGGAACACAGCAACAGGATCAGCCACGACTCAGGATCCCGGCGTAGATAGACACCAAAAAGAAATTAGGGGAAGCTGGGTTAATCGGAACATGAGAGTACACAGGTACAGACAGACAGAAGGAAGAAGTAAGGTGTCCCCCGACAATCTAAGCCTTTAGCAGCAAAACTAGGAGCTGAATCTAATCAGCCCTAACTATATAAGCTTTATCAAAAAGGAAGGTCTTAAGCGCACTCTTAAAAACGGATAGGGTGTCTGCCGCCCGAACACAAACTGGAAGCTGATTCCACAAATGTGGAGCTTGATAAGAAAAGGCTCTGGCTCCCATTGTACATTTAGAGACGAACAACCAACAACCCTGCATTATTGGAACGCAATGCCCTAGTTGAACAGTAGGGTATAATGAGTTCTTTAAGAAGTAAGATGGCGCCTGCCCATTAAGGGCTTTGTAGGCGAGAAGAAAAATGTTAAATTCTATCCTGTGTTCTAACTGCATCAGTTAGGGTTATTCGCGTTTTGATTCAATGCTGAGTGCAGCCAAACTTGACAGTCTCTTCTCTGTCATTGTAGACCGCAAATACCTGATCCCTTCCGTCTACTTGGGTCCGTATCGTATCTCGAATCATATTTGTCCACGCTTGCGCCAGGGCCGGGGGAGGGGTTACGGCCCGTCCACACAGCGGCGTGCGTTGAAGCTTCAACACTTCTGCCCATTCACTTCGAATGGGGTGACGTCACGCTTTGCCGAACTGCATCGTGGTTCCGTCGCTTCGCTTTGCTCGAGTTGCTCGCTTCAAAAGTTGAGCAATGTTCAACTTTTCAAGCTTTGGCGGAAGCGTCAGGCAATCAAATCATATGCCAGTACATGCTCTAGCCAATCAAACTATGTGCTTGTGTGTCCGGGGCGGGAGATTCATGTGATTGGTTGTTGGTCGAGTTTCAGACACGCCCACCTGCAAGCTTCAATGCACGCCGCCGTGTGGACGCTGCGTTATGTCTGAAACTCGACCAACAACCAATCACATGAATCTCCCGCCCCGGACACNATGTGCGTGTTTGTGTGTGTTGGAGGAGGGGCTTTGTAAGGAATTCTGAAGGAAGAGGCAGATTTTTTTCGGTTGTGTACTTTCAAATTCTAGCGCACTTGAGCTGGTTTCTCCATTCTTACCCTACCTTTAAATGCAAAATTTCAAATGTTTACAATCCATCACTAAATTCATGGCAAACCAATTTCAACATCATGCAATAACACTAAGACGACATTATTGCAGTGAACTGATCTTTTTAATAAGTTGTAGGCCTACATGAAACATGGGCCTACATGAGGACCTTTGTCATTCTCGGTGACAGGGAGGCAAACTGCAGTTATTGCACTTTGCGTTTTGAAATATGTGTAACTCTGTTAATATAAAACCCACACTTCTCAAACTTTGGTTACTTTTCCTAAAATTGGTATATTTATTTATTTTGGGGCGGTGGGGAATGAAGAGAAAAAATATAGTGAGCATTTTATGAGCATGGAATTTTGACCCCTCATATAAAAATAGGCCTATGCATATACTGCTATACTTTGCGCCACACGCCGCCAAGCAACACTTAGTTGTTTAGGTCCTTTGATAAGCAGGGCGGTCATATCATTAACTAGAACTAGCTCGATCTGATAGATTTGGACATAAACGCGAGTGAAGTGTAACCGGACGCAA
>NW_011362242.1:347665-373387 GCF_000735185.1 Notothenia coriiceps
TTGCTATCGGGATGTTAAGAGCATTCCATGGAATATAACAAAAAGTGTTTCCGAAGTGAATTACCTATCCTACCTTTAAGTGTTTCTCAGTTACAATGTTGTTGTTTTAATAAATCAGACACTGATGGTGCTGCGCTGTACTGTACCTCTTTATATAGGCATTTTTTCCCTAACAAGTTGTTTTTGCGCTGATCAGGGGGTACTTGGCTGAGATTTTTTTTCAAAGGGGGTACATTATTGAAAAAAGTTTGAGAACCACTGCCATAGAACATTATTGAAATAATTGAAGTTAATTAAAACATTTCCAATCCAAATGATGGATTATGATACAGTAATCTTAACATTTGGCAAAACAAGACCTTAAAAGAAAACAGAAAAACAGAAACAGTAGTCCTCATCCAAGTGCGAGTGAATATACATCTGAGAGATATACAAAAACTAAAAGTATTTACAATATGAACAGTATATAGAGGTATACACATCATAAACTGTAGAATATAAAAAGTAATACAGTATAGATCAGGTATAAAAATAGACAGTATAAAACAGACACAATACAGAATAAATATGAACATCCTAAACATAATTGAAGTTAATTAAAACATTTCCAATCAAAATGTAAAACAGTAATCTTAACATTTGGCAAAACAAGACCTCAAATTATTTTTTCCTATGGGAAACCCGAGTACCGGGGGAAAACCTGTGCAGACACGTGCTGCATATGTAGTAACCGTGAAGGTTTTGCAGTGAATCTCCTGAGAGGTTGAAGGAATTTTAAACACCCATGTTTGATTACATGAAAATGAAGCTGATCACGTACAGTAGACTTAAAAACTGAAACATTGACTTAATATATACATAATTATATAACATAAATACAAAACATATGATTAAACTTAATATTATTGCTTCAACTAACCTAATCTAAGGACATTTCCTGAAATAAAACATTTAATAAGAGTCAACGTTTCAGTTTTTTCAGTGCAAATCCCCCCCCGCCCCGCAAGGCACACAGAAGCAGGACTTCCTCTTCATCTTGGAGAAGAATCCTCTGATTCCTTTCCTGGGCTGGCTGATCACTGCAAATTGAAAGTAAAGTTAGTGCTTTTGAATAAATGGAGTTTGGAAGGATGTGACAATTCAGAAATATATATTATATAAATATAATATATCCTACCAGGTGAGGATAAGGACCCTTCGCTGCCGGAGCTGGGAGCTTTGGTATTGTCGCTTGCCATAACCGATTCGATGATTTCAATTTCCCAATCTTCATTACTAATTGACTCCAGTTTCCATTCCTGCTCAATTTCAGCCATCGCCATTTCTCCCTGCACAGCCTGTTTACTACACATACACACAAACAAAGGGTCATTGTTGGTTCACACAAGATCAAAAAGTCTAGATTATATTGAAACTGACATTGTAGTTTTGAGGGCAAGGGTGCATTTTATGTCACCTGCTTAGATTGCATTAAGTATATTAATAATAATGAAGTTGTATTTGTATAGCACTGTTCATACACCAGGTGCAGCTCAAAGTGCTTTAACAACAAGGCACACATCAACATGTACAACAGAACAAGAATTTCACATCAGGCCAGACGTTAAAACCTTTTAGCAACATGATAACAGTTTAAGGGACACAGAAGGCAAAACAAATGAAAAACAATCAAATCAATAATGATCCCTCTCTGTAAACTAAAGGAATACAAATCCAATAAAAACGATGAAATATAGAAACCTATAAATAAATAAAAACCCAAATAAGATAATAATAATAATAATAATAAAAACTTAATAAATAAAAAGATTAATAAAGGTAAAAAGACCAACTTAAAAGGGAATGTCACTAATACAATAAATAACACAAGTAAATATCTCTACAATAAGTAATACAATATAAAAAAATAAATAATATTGATTAAAGAAAATGTAAAAGTGGGCTGTCGCTAATAAAAAGCTTATCTAAAAAGATGCGTCTTTACTTCCTGATATTTCCTGGTAGGGAGTTCCAGTTTGGGAGCATAATGGACATAATGATCATTTTATATCGCCTAACTTCATGCACATTTTCTTTGACTCAGCTGAGGGATTATGGCCTTACCTGATGGCACTGCTCTCTTTGGGGGCTTCTCCCACCTCCAGGGTCCTCTCATCCGTCTGAACCTCAGTGAAACCAGGTGGCAGCTCTTTGAGAGTTGAGGGTTCACAATGTGAGGAGGATCTAAAGGTAAACAAAGATGCAAGTGTGTTTTTATTCAAACTTAATGTAATTGCTTTCAACTACCCTAATACAGTTATGTAAAACCTGTTGACATAATACATTTAATCAAAGACAACGTTTCAGTTTTTTGAGTGTACAGTACAGATAACATTAGCCATTTACAGTAGTCTACACTGCCTACTTTTGTTTGAAAACATGTGTGCCACGGAGATGGTGTAATTTACAGATTCATACAGACATACTTACTTAGGGCAGTTTTTTCGACTGAGGTAGTAGCGCCTTATTGTGAAAGGATGGACCAGGATTTTATCTGGAGTAATCCTATTATTTTGGTGCATCGTGAGCATTTCCTTCAAAAGCTCCACACATTCCGTCCTATCTTCTAATTCGGGGCTGTTTGCTTTGTGCAACTTTGTCTAAATAACAAAAATATTGCCAAATATTAATCAAAATTATTTTTTGTTGGAGCTTCTACAGGCAGCATCTAATTGACAACTTACTTTTTTCAGCGCCTCCAGAGAGGAAAAGTTATATTCCCTGTCCTCCCTCGTTTTCTTCAACGTTTCCCTCTGAAACTCCTTGGGTGTCTGTAAGAAGGCAACATATTTTGTGGCTTAATACTAATGATCTAAATAAGGATAATTCAAAGTTGGCAAAGAAGGTTGTGGTGCTTTACCTTGAATGTCCAATGCTTCTTCACAAAGGGTTTTCTTTTTTCTTTGAAGAATAACCCTGTGTTCACTGCACGATTCAGGAGTTCCTTTGGTGGTTCACCCAGGAGATCGATGATGTAACGCAGCTAGAGACGAAACACAGCAAAACGTTATTTTGGAGTACTCTATAAATCTTATAAGCCATGTATAAAACATGTCTGAAAGTATTAGTACATATAAAAACAATATTACAAACATTAAGAAAGATTCAGAAATGAACCATCAATTGTACTCACCACATCATACTCATGTCTTCCTGGGAAAAGCGGAAATCCGAGCAGCATTTCAGCCAATATTGTGCCAAGAGACCAAATGTCAATGGCCTCATTAAATGGCAGGCCAAGAATGATTTCAGGGGACCTGAGTGTGGAGGAACAGAAGAATATACGAGGTCATTTTTAATCAAATATTCAATTAGAAACGAGCCAGATGGCAGTGAACTCCTTGCATTGATGCATTTCTAATACAAAAGGTCTTGAGGTCTTACCTATTCCAAAGAGGCTGCATTACAACTCCTGGCCACACTTGGGAGATCTTTACAGCTAGACCAAAGTCGATTAGCTTAACCCTGAGCGGCTTTACGTGGTGATTCACCAGCATGACGTTGTCCATTTTTAAGTCAGAATGGATTATTCCAATACCCTTCAGGGTATCTAATGCTGTGGCCAACTGCAAGTAAAGTAATTTACATAATGTTTATATGATGAAAGAATTTCCCAAACTGGGATCAATAAAAGTATATCTAATCTAAGGAGTGGAAAACTAATAGTTCTTGATTTCTCTCTGGTATCCTTACATCTCTGATCATCGTTTGTATGCCTTTTAGTGGTAATGGCAGCCTTCCCCTCTTGTTCATGTAGTCATGGAGGCTCATATCCAGCATTTCAAACACCAGGAAGGTCCGGTCAATCGATTGAAAACATTCATGGCATTTGACGATGTGGGACTTATCAGGGTCGAAACATTGGAGCCTTTCCAGTATGAGAACCTGAGGATAAATAAAACAGTTATGTCGTGTAGAGGCAAATATTTCTTAAGACTCAGGCACTGTCCAAAAATGGATCTTTGACTTGTGAAAATCCAAAGTTATCTCACCTCTCTCATGTTATTTTTTGATGAGTTCTTTTGTTTTAAAACCTTCACAGCCACAGTCTCTTCGGTGTCCAGTTTTAAACATTCCACTACCTGTCCATAGCAACCCGCTCCCAGAACTTTCAAGATCTGGTAGTTTTCTGAGATTGTGTCAATCAGGGGTTGATGTTCCTTTTTTGACAACATAACTGAAAGCAAAGGTAAAAAAAAAGTATTACTATTTATTTCTAATACCCACAATTTAATAATTTTCTGCCTTGATTTATGTTTTTAACCACTTTTTAAAAGCCCCACATTAATGAGTTATCATAATGACTTGTTTTTTTCAGTTCAGTTACAGATTCACTTCAAAATAAGACAGTACCTGTATTCGTTACAGAACGCTTCACGTTCAGTCGTGTATTTGAGCTGTTTGGGTTTAAAGAGTTAGGGATGTTCGGCGTTACCTTCTCGTTCGTTTGCTCAAACTAATATGATGGAATGATTCCCCTCAGCCGGTTGTAAGCATGACATTAGAATGTCCGTGAGGTCACAAAGCCCTTCAAAGTGTTCGGAATGTAATATCATCGGAACTACAGAATGTCAATGTTCTGTATGTTTTTTGTTGTTTTCTTTTAAATATTTGAACCTCTCCCTTTTTCTTTGGTTATTTTGGTGACATTAAGAAAAAAAATATTTATAGTGCCTACACTCCTTTAATATATGTGCATGCTTCCCTTTGTGTTCATCTAACGGGAGAGAAACGTTTCTCAAATGTATAGAAAATGTTGTTTTGAAAGGATAATAATTTTAACTAGAACATTCAGAGAAATGCTGACTGTGTGACTGAAACTTGGGTGTGCATCCCGATGCTAACATTACCCGTGCTGAGTGGGTAATAATAGCATTAGTTGTATTGTTAAGGTACAACAAAGAATATCCATTAATTTTAGCTCACTTTTTACTACTTTAATTGTTTATCTCTTACATTTTTGGATTCTTGTAGCACATTCCTGCATCATTTCTGAACATCTTTAGATTACCACTGGATTTAGTTAACGACCGACAGATGTGTTCAAAGATCAAAGAGTTTCCACGGCAAAACCCTGCCAGGGAACGAGAGACAGCCTGTCAGAGAATGTATTGACAATATTGTGCTGCATTATTGCTTCTAAGTAAAAAAACTGTAACTCCAATCAGCTAAATATCCTACCCAGAGTATTTAGGATACCAGATGAACACACCTGACGACTCTCGTGTTTGCTATATGTGTAAGTCTGTTTGATTAAATTAGCATATTGGTGCGGCCGTGACAAATTTCCATACATTATGATCGCCAAATGATGTAGAAAAGTGAAAATTGTGGCCAGCCGAGCAATAGTTGGAAAATAAACTCTTCTGATTTTACAGCTCTTCTCCCCTCTAGCTGTGATGTCACCCACCCTAACGGTACGTCCACACGGCTCCGTCGTGTACTTCAACGGAGACGCTTCCCATTCACTTTGAATGGGGTGACATCAAGCTTTGCCGAACTGCATTGTGGTTCCGTCGGGTCGCTTTGCCTCCGTTGCTCGCTTCGAAAGTTGAGAAAAGTTCAACTTTTCAAGCGTCGACGGAAGCGCTAGCCAATCAAATAATATGCCAATACAAGCGCTAGCCAATCAAACCGCGTGCCTTTGTGTCCCGGGCGGGAGATTAATGTGATTAGTTGTTGGTCGCGCACCAGACACGCCTACCGGCAAGCTTCAACGCGATGAAGCCGTGTGGACGTTCTGTAAGTCTTAACTCTCCCATACACACCAAGCCCCAAGGAAGTGTGCCGGGCTCTGTGCCCAACATTCGTTGTGTCCAAACGGCGGTACTGCAACAATCGTGTGGACGTACCGTAAATTGGGATTGACCATCATCTTTGAAAGCTTGCGTTACCTAGTCTATTATTCTGAATGCATTAATTATTAACATCACATTTAGTATAAATCCACTCTAATGTTATCCATCAATTTGACACGTATTCTGACTTGAAGGGTTTGAGGATGATGCATTCAGTCCCAGGAGCCTGAGACTCATCTGTAATGCGTCTCAATCCACTTAGCATTAACCCACATGAGCTGGCTGTGTTAGACAGCTAGGCAGAGCAAGGTCTGCATTAATGTCAGCCTTAAAGGATAGGATTACTTTAAACTGACCTTTTTTACAAGTCATTCATAGCCAATATGTCTTTATGTCATGCAAGTGAGATTAATTCTCTTTCTAAGTCATGTTTTTTAACTTTGTCCCAGTGACTTCCTTTGAGCAAATGAAGTGACCAGGATGTTGTGCAATGTTTATTCTGACCTTTGTTACAGTGGACATGTTGCATCTGGTGTAATGGCTGGGAGATTCCTGTTTTTGAAAATATGATATATATTTTTTAAAGTCTGAACTATCATCCTTTTTGGGTTTATCCCAATGAATAAAAAACATTTCTATATATCCTGCTGGGTTGTATTCAAAGTCAAGGAGAAGTTTCATTTGAATGTTTAGCTTCTGAAAAGAAGCTATAAGTAGGGCTGCACTCAGATTGGGAAATAATGAGAATTATTTGAATTACATCTGGTTGTAAATCAATCCTTTCCCCTTCCAATTTTGCATTGCATTTCCAAGCCAAATGCCGCATTCATTTTTCTTCCTTTACAGACTTGTATTATCTTTATCTGTTTCACTGTGGGACCATCAACGTGTGGTCTGTGTGTGGTCTATCACCTGGGCTGGTGGGTACACAGATGAAACAATAGTCACTTGAAATAGCTCTGAGCTTTTTTTTCTAAGTAAAAATACGTAGGGGTGCACCGAATGGGAAATTCTTGGCCGAAACCGATACCGAAAATAGGAAACAGTTGGCCGAAAACCGAATGCCGAAAATGATTAATAGAAATATATATATATATATATGTATAATGTATAAATATTTTACCAATGTTGTTCAGCTGCCTGATTATGGAAAAATAAATGATTATGGCAAAACTTAACTTAAATAATAATCACTATTATGGGTCCATAAAACATTTATTCAGCACTTTTGAATGCATACAGTACATTCATTCCAAGTCAAGTGCATTTTCTTTTCTCTGTAGGATAAGTTCAGCTGACATTTCTCGAGAGGGTGTAACTGCAAAGACTTTCACCACTTCGGGATTACTCCACCACTTGAAATCAAAACACCCGGACAAATGTGCCGAAAGGGCCTTTTTAACCATTTTCGGCCGATAATTTTCGGTGGCCGAATATTCGGTGCATCCCTAATAAAATAGAGTTTCCAATATTTGTTGTCTGGTCAGTGGGTGGTCCAGCTTTATTGAAGGTAAACAGAAAGCACCTGTAACCCAGAGCAGATGGCACCATGGACCCTCTACTGGGGAGTCACTGAGCACTGTCACATACCAGAGAATTGTTGACGGTATAAATATGAAATATCCTTATAGACAACATAATAAGCAGCACAGTCACAGGATGATACTGTCCCCTAACAAAACAACACATTGATATACAGGAGAGTCACTCTTACTGTTTTATTTGTTGCAGGTCCGCGGCTAGCTCTGGCAAGATTATTGTCAGGTAAGCACGCAGTTTATCTCTTAGTGTAGTGGCTGTCTGTTTTGGTTTGAATATATCAGCAGTGTAAACTAATACTGACACATCTTTAATAGTTTCCTAATAAATAGATAATGTTTTATAAGAAGCCAATATCATTTACCTTCATAAGAACAGTATTAGAGTGAGTTGAACTTTCTCACTGTGATCAGTAAACTTGTGTGGCCCTTCTAGAGTTTGTTTATAGACTCTCGTTGTTCTTTCATCACACGAGGAAGGCAGGGCCACTCTTAATTGCACATGATGGCGTGGAGACCCACTTAGCACAGATTGTGCTGCCGAAGGGTGTTAACAAACAAAGAGACTTTAAGAGTGTCTCTGCTGCCACTGTTATTCCAAGAAATGCCTACAAAAGTTGTATTATTTTTATTTTCAATACAAGACAACACATTTCTATGTTTCTCTAGACTTATATAAACATATCAGTTTACAGTGGTATTGGATTTTCTTTTCTGAGTACTACCAATTCTCTTTTATGTCTCAGTATTGAGTCGGTGAGTGAGTGGGCTAACATGCTGACGATTGAGTATTTATACTGTCGATAGTGCAGTGATATTGCTGGTTTAATTTGACAGTGATTTTCTCAGTTTGCACCCAGTCGCTAACGGCAATAACATTGAAAATCTGTTTATATTTCCTGAAATTCTAACCTCATCACCATCTAAGACCTCTCATTTATCAGCGTGACCTCATTCATTCCTCTTCTAACATGAAATGGTTGTCTCTTGTTTGGAAGAGTCACAGTCACGTGCAGTTTTTGACCACTGGATCTCTCTCTTGTGTTTTTAGAGCAGCGCTGCAGCCCTGGGCAGTTCGCCTGCCGCAGTGGGAAGATGCAATGTATCCCAATGTCCTGGCAGTGTGACGGCTGGACAGCATGTGAGGACAAGAGCGACGAGATGGACTGTCCCCGTGAGTATAGCTCACTTAAGCCCTTTTACACCCGCTCTGTTACACAACACCCATAACATGATTGATTTCTGGAAAGAATAGCAACACCCGGGACCTTTTCACACTCGAGCGATTGGATCACAGCCGGACGGCTCTAAACACAGGTGTGAAAGCACCCACAAGGTTTAAGTGACGCACTGGGATCTAATGGAGCGACATCTAGAGATTGTTTAGTGATGCATGTGGACCACGTGTGAAAAGAAGTGGCCTGTGGTGTGAGCGCAAAATGCATCACTGTCCCGAAGGCTGTTCAAGGTTCAAATCAAAGGTTTTATTGTTATATCCACAACAGCTACAGCATAGTGGTTGGTACTGAAAATCCCCAGGCTCCTCAGCCATTTGACTCACAGTGAACTTTAAGGTCCCCTATCATACTGTTTCTCATCAATATATTATAGGTCTCAGATATATACAAAACATGTCTCTGAAGTGTTTGGCTCCAAATACCAAACAGATTGTAGCGTCCCATAATCCACTCTGTTTCAGCCCTGTTTCAAAAGTGCTGATTCTCTGTCTGTTGCTTTAGATGAAAATAAGGAGCCCCTCCCCACGCCCCTCTGAGAGATATTTGGTTAAAAAGAACACAATGGTGCTCTAGGAGGAGATTCAGACCCCGTTTACACGAGGACGAAACGGGTTGTATCTGCATAGTTTCTCTTGCGTATATAGCCCTTTCGTTTACACGAGGCCGTAACAAAACGATAGGAACGGACCCCGCAAACGATAACGGGTCCCAAGGTGGATAGATCTGCAAACGGAACGCTCTTGGGAGTCAAACGGATCCGTCTGTACGCCTCTATACGATCATTTTCTGATAACGATGAGATAGCCCCGCCTCCCTCTCCCCACGTCTCCTGCTCAGAGATCAGCTGCTGGGCTGTCAGAAGAGGGGGAGGAAAAGAGAGGCTCCGTTTATTATTCTTATATTATTATACAGATTCGTTATCAATTTGTTTTAAAGCTCAATAAATAAAAAAGAAGATCTCTGACCGGCACTTTTCAAATTTTGCACAGAAGATCTAAACTTTAACGGACATGATGACCGGCGGAAAAAAATGTTAACGGAAACTCTGCCGCACGGTTCCCTCGTCCCTTGGAAGAGGCGGAGAGGTGGGTGTTTTTCATCTGCTGCTGGACTACCGGAGAGATTTATAGCAGGAGAACACGCCATCCACCGCGGAGAATAAACAGAAGGGCAACCACGGCAACCATGCTCAGGAGTCTTCTTCGCTGCTTTTGGTTTATTTTGTGGCGACAGCAGCGCCACTTACAGGCGTGGCATATGTACTACAGCGTTTCCAGCGTTTCCAACGGCCTCGTGTGAACGGACACGTTAATGATTCGAATGCGTGTGAACGGAAGACCTTTTTGAAAACGCATACGGTGCGGACACGCAAACGTTCCCGTGTAAATGGGGTCTCAGGTGATAAAGTGTGGGGGGGCGTTACCTTGGTTGGTGATTGGCTAATGGTTACACAAGCCAAACAATCATTATGACATCATAAAGTGGCCAAAAGGTTTTTATATAAATGGATCAGGACAAAAAGTGGGCGAACCTTTTTTCCTGAAACTTTCAGAATCTCTTTTCACAGAGGGGACACATGTTTATGTATAAAGGACATGAACAAGTGGATTTTGCATAATAGGTGACCTTTAAGATATAAAATAAACAAAGAAAAAAATAGGGCAATAAAATTATGCAAGTGACATAAAGTGCACGTAAAATGCAGAAGGAAGAAGAAAACTATATACATTTTAGATACTGTAAAATAAAATACTCTATATTATAATAAGCAGCAATTGTAAAGTTTCCACACAAAAAAAAGGATCAATCCATCTTATCTAAAGCACTAAGAAGTGGTTTTAGGCCTGCAGGTACTAAAAAGTCCTCCATATCCAACACAGGGATTATCAATTGGGGACTATCAGCTCATTGACGGTGTCAGATGCCAGGCGGGGGCAGAGTTCAACTTTGAGTGGCTGCACATGTGTCTCTGTTGTTTACCGCTGCTTGATCTCCTCAATACTACACGGATGTTGCAGGGCTAAGCCTTTGACCAAAATCCTATTGTTTTCCGCTCTTAAATCCGGAGAGACATTATCCCCAGATCTCTTACCGCATAATAGGAATTATTGAAAGGATTGAGTTCAGCGTGTGACCTCCATACAGTGCAGCCGTGATGGAGCGAGCTCTTAAGTCAACGCTGCAGCCTGCCAACTGCTAATGTCTAACAGTGGATCCTATTCACTCTTCAGGGAAAACACATTTGTAGAACAGGCCGTTAAAGCAGCAATTGTTTTCTCTGTTTATTTAACCACGAAAGGTACTAAACACAAAAGCAGAAAATGCTGATTATTAGCAATATTGAAACGCTGATGATTGTAAAAGCTTTAAGCTGAACAATATGTACTATCCATTTCAGATATGCTCAGTGTTCTTTCATAGAGGAAGGCAAGAAAAGGCCAAACAATGCTCACACGTGCCTCGGCGAGGGCTCATTGTCTACTGAACCAACAGCATGCATGGAAATCAATGTTCTTCTTTAGGATTAGCTCTTTGTTGAATAACATGGAGAGGTGGAACAATCCCTCGCTCTAATTCCAGCGGGACAAATACCAGCAGAAACTGTTCAACCTTATAACTTTACTGCGAGTTAAAGAGGGAAAGGTGTTGTATAAGTATCTGGTTGGCAAGAAGCACATTGCACACAATAGAAAAGTAAGTAAGGTTGCACACCAAAGAAAATATTATTGTTAAAACATTTAGAATCTAAAACAGAATTAAGTCAAATAAGTGTAACCTAAAATAATGCTTTAAAATATTGCTAATTAGTTTGTTTTTAATATGTATTTATACAACATTTTTGTAAGACTTTACTTAACACATTTGATGGCATAAAACATCAAACTAGTAACAATAATTAGATATTCATCCTTATATTTACATCAATTAAACCCCAGTCTTGAATTTCCTGTATGCAGACAATGCTGCGATTGTAGATTTGAATCACTGTAAACTCCAGTAGACACATATAAGAGGATCAAATATGCTCTGCTTTAAGGTTGATGTTTTTTTTTTTTTTAACAAAGTAAGACTTTGGTTCGGCTTTTATCTTCCTCAAATATGTCAACTTCCTTCTTATTTTCTGAGTTGAAGATGGATAATAAGATACAAACTTCTTATTTCTTCATCCCTGTCTTAAGTAATGAACCTCGACACGGGAAGATGTTCATCTGAGTCACATAAATAAATAATAAGTGAGAGAAAGAGAAGTGTTCCCAGGGCGATACCAACATTAGTCGGTGGAGATTATTAAATATGTAAGCTTAGAGCTGAGTTATTATTATTTTTAACAAAAGGGCCTTTGCACGCAGAACATGGATTTATCACGCAGAGCTGGAGCAGAAGCTTTATTTATTAATGAGGATATCAGACAAATAAAATGCCTGGTTTATTGCATCAGGCTTTTTAACAGATTGCACAACATCAGCCAATATGTGCAATGAAAACAACAGACAGACAGGTAGGGAAAAACATGTCCATCCTGTTTGACTATGAGTCATTTTTTGTAACATCTGCTGCACACATTCAGCTCCTTGAACCTCAAGGCCTTGTCACTATTGTATCCACACAGTTGGAGGTACAGGACATTTATAAAGCGATTAGACATAGTTGACCATGAGAATTTGTTTTGCAGCTATAAAGGGGGAGAGGTTTCGCTTCGGCAAAGGAGATGACCAGGAAGACGTCATCGGTGTGGCTCAGCCTGTGCGCTTCAACAGTAAGCATTTCTCTTCACGCCCCCCCCCCCATGAATTGTATTTAATAATAAAGTTTTTGAATCTGCATTATGTGTACACGCCGCTTTTCTCGACCACAATGCTAACGTTTCTCGTCCCTCCACAGAGAAGTGCCCCAGTGGGTGGCACCACTACGAGAAGACGGCCAGCTGTTACAAAGTGTACCCGAGGAACGAGAACTACTGGCAGGCGGTGGACACCTGTCAGAAAGTCAACGGCTCGCTGGCCACCTTCGTCACCGACGAGGAGCTGCAGTTCATCCTGAAGATCGAGGTGGACTTTGACGACAAAGTCTGTGAGCGCAGAGACCAGTGCAAGTGAGTGTTTCACTTTTGACTTAGCCTTCAAATGAAAGGTGTTGTAAGAGCTTCTCTTGACTACATGACTGTTTAATCCGAATTGTGTACGTTTCTACAGTCAATTACCTGTGAATCGCTTTAATATAGTTAAGTTTCTGAACAAAGACACTTACAGCTTGGTCCAAACTCTGCACGCTCCTCTTTTTTATCCTTTCACCCCGGATGTATTTAAATAGTTGAAGGAAAATACAGAAAATGGAGCTTTACAAACTCAACTTTACAAACTCACGTCTCAAAAACCACATCAAAAGTTCTTCAAATATCTTCTTTTCTAACTTATTAAATGTTTTTTTTGTTCCCTTGTTGACCTATTTAGTTTTAATGTAATAAAGTATGGTTATATACAGTCGTGTGTGTCGGTGTGTTCCAGCAGAGGTGGGGCTTTGGTTGCGGGCCATCTAGTGGCCAATAGTGGCAGTTTTAAGTGTTCAATTCTAGCTCTTGCCCAAACCCTGAAATATACCATTTGACACAGTTAAGAAACACATTGTGGTCAATAACTTTTTCTTTTCTTTGTTGAAGGTTTTGGGTGGGCTACCAGTATGTGATCACCAATCGGAACAACTCCCTGGAGGGACGCTGGGAGGTTGCATACAAAGGTACAATGCTTAACCTGCTCTACAAAGCAACTACTGTAACTTAAATGTTATCTTTTCATTTTAAAATGATTATTTTCTCCTCAACAGGGTCAATGCAGGTGTTTTTGCCACCTGACGATCTGACCTATTTTGGGGAGGCGTCTCCCACCCAGGAAAACGTCTTCTGTGCTCAGCTGCAGCGCGTTCAGATCAAAAGCATGAACGAGCGAGGCCTGCACAGCTGGCACGCGGAGAACTGCTACAAGAAGTTCCCCTTCCTCTGCAAGAGAAGTACGGGCTCATTTGTCTTGTTTACAGTCGTGGTATGTATATGTTGGACGTTGTTTTGACGTTCTATGTTCCCATCAGGGCAAACGTGCGTGGATATAAAAGACAACGTGGTGAACGAGGGATACTACTTCACCCCTAAAGGGGACGACCCGTGTCTGAGCTGCACGTGTCATGACGGAGAGCCGGAGATGTGTGTGGCGGCGCTGTGTGAGCGTCCGCAGGGCTGCCAGCACTTCCGCAAAGACCCCAAAGAGTGCTGCAAGTTCACCTGCCTGGACCCAGGTACTGACTGAGAACAGTCTGTGTCAGCTGCTGCATGGGCAGCTTGAGACATAAGGCATGGAGGTTAACACAAGGAGCTCCTCACAGATATACAGCTTTGGAGGGTTTTTAGCACTGTTATCAAGAGATATTGTGTATATAGACTCTTCTGCACTATTTCTATTATATTCTATTTTATTTGATGTACTTGCACAAATTATCTGTTTTATTGTGTTGCACTGTTGGAGGAGCCTGTGACCTAAGAATGCCATTGTCATAACTGAACTGTAGCTATGTACTAATGACTGTAAAAGCCTTGAACCTTGAACCCTGATATTCAACATACTATTTAACATTTTATGATAACATGTGACTTCCATTTAGCCTGTTTTTAAGTAACGATTGGCATCTATTGTCCTGTCACTACAAATATGTTGAATGAACTCAGTTTACACATGAGACGTCACTTGTCTTTGTCTTCATATATGAAAAGAAGTAATTCATTTTGAAACACCGCCAGAAACCTTTGTGTGTTTCTCCTCCTCAGGAGCACTTGTGAGCTCTCTTTGTGTGATTCTCTGATTTTGTCGTTCTTTTCTCTTTTTCCCCAGATGGAAACAGTCTGTTTGACTCGATGGCGAGCGGCATGAGACTGATCGTCAGCTGCATCTCGTCCTTCCTCATCCTCTCTCTGCTGCTCTTCATGGTGCACAGACTCCGCCAGCGGAGACGCGAACGCATTGAAACTCTGATTGGAGGAAACTGTGAGCATTGTTAGATTAGTCACATCACCCTAATAACAAAATGTTTAGGTCATTTTTATTTAAAGGCAATTTCCTAATTATTATTCTATGTTAAATAAGATGCCGCACATGCATAGTTTCATATGATTTCAAATGCTGCATTCCACAAAGCATTAGTTAAGAATCCATATTTCCCCAAAAAGTGAAATAAGGTGTAAACCTCTTAAGGCATGACCGGTTCAAATTGATCCAACACTCTTTGTAAACAGTCATTTATAATTTGAGCAACAATTCGAACGGCAACATCTTGTACGAACAAAATGTCTGTCCCTTAAACACCTCTCCTTCTTCCTTGCTTTGTACATTTGTGCCATAAATGAAGGTTTCTTTTTTAAAAGGCTGATTTGTGGATGCTTGGAAGTGCGGTGATTAAACATCGTCCTGTCTGTTTCTTTCTGCTCAGTGCACCACTTCAACCTTGGGAGGCGGGTCCCGGGCTTCGACTACGGCCCGGATGCTTTCGGCACCGGCCTCACCCCCCTGCATCTGTCCGATGATGGAGAGGGCGGCGCTTTCCATTTCCAAGAGCCTCCTCCTCCGTACGCAGCTTACAAATACCCCGACATCCAGCACCCAGACGACCCCCCCCCTCCGTACGAAGCCTCCATCAACCCAGACAGCCTCCTCTACGTCGACCTTGGTAGGCGCAGATCCTTTTATTCATGCCTCTATCACACACAGAGTTGGGCTCTTGTCTTCATTTCCTTTCTCCTGGTGCAGGACGCAGCGGGGTTTCCATGGTACCGAGCCAGATGAACACCATGGGAAACGGGCTCCAGGCGGACATCCCCAGCGCTCCTGTCCCTGTGCCAGAATCAGCGCCACCCTGTCAGGAGAGGGAGGACTCCATAGATAGCAGCACCCTCCTGGTGGGGCCCGACACCCCCACAGACGGCCAGGGGCCCGCAGACTGCGTGTCCTCCCTCAGCACCGTGGTATAGGACCCTGGACGGACATTTCCTGCGGGTCGAGGAAGGTCATGAGGGTGTTCCTCACCGGGAGAGGACGTTTTTTTTAAAAGCTGACTGCAGGGAGGAGAGTTAAAGTTTGTACAGACGTCTTGGATCAGCTCCTTTTTCTTTGAGGTACGAGGATGCCCTCTTTTTGAAGACTCTTCTGCAGTTTGCCTTCAAAGTGTATTTTTTTTTTTTTTGGAAACACTGAGGCAGCAGAGAGGCCTGTTTGTGTACAGAGACAAAAACACTTCATAGAGGCCGAGAAGGCTCCACTTTTACTTTAAGCGACGACTGAGCTAAGCTTTTGAAACATCTCAGAGAAGCCGTGATGTAAATACCCCGTCAGGTCTGTGCCGCTCAGATTTGTTATACCTGTGTGTGTCACAGTCCAGCACAAGCTTAAGAGTGACAGAGAAGCCAGCTAATGTTCCTTCTGCGTTTCAGTTTGCATCTTACAGACGTATTTGTGTTGATCTGTCGCTCTCCAGACTACAATAATGTTCCCATCCGCCCCGTCTGCCGCGGCAGATCTCGATTTCTACTCGCTCCATAGGAAACCTCCTCTCACCTCACGTTCTTATCAGTCTGATACATGAAGCTGTCTTCCAGGTTTATAGCACACATTTGCAGCAACAGTTTTGTAATCCAGAGGTTGAAACGTTCCAGAAAGTACAGTTAGTTTCCAGCTATATGAGGTTTTTATTAGGAAACGCTCACACGAGGCGTAATGTATCAAGGAATGTCGTGGTACTGATAATTATGAGTTGTTGTGTTTATTTTGTTGATAAATTATGACGGCAGGCTGTAAAATTGATTGTTTTTATTGTGGGTTGGACTGATCAGTCAGCAGCGACGAAGCTTTTCAAGTATCCGTGTGAAGATTAGGGATGATTTCCCAGCGTTAAATTTAAGAATCAATTTATTTAAGATAACTGTCGCAATCATGAAGTGGTTTAATCACGCAGAGGTCCCATTGTGTTTCCTTTGTCCTCAACTCTTGGCAGCATAGTTGTGTATTTGCTAACTGAACCATGTTTAGTTCAAAGCTCAATGTTCTGCACGCTCACCCCTCAATTTAATCAGGGTTTTTGTTTTCGCAAAGAAATGTGTTGGTTGTCACATTTGGATGCTGCCCCTCCATTCCTGATGTGTTTGTACGTGTGGTTCTTCAACATCTCACTCATTGAGGATGTTTCCAGCTCCTGACGAAGATCACTGCTCTGAGTCCTTTCTGTTTGGTGTAGATGGGTCTGTTACCGTCCTTGTTTCTCAGTGGGATCGCAGTAAAAAAAAAAAAAAGGTTGTAATAAAAGCAAATCTCGTATATTTGGAACTTGCTCGACCCCTTTTATGACGACAATCGTTTGATTCACTCAAGGATGAATTTTACAAAGCCTAAAGTTAGATCAGACCCACAACCAGCAGCATTCAAACCGCTTTAGATCTGCCTCATGAAGAACACCAGCTGTAATGTGTGTGTGAATGACTGTGTGTGTGAATGTCTGTATAAAACATTATTTTTGTTCTAAAGCTTTTACCCCATTTTTCTTATTTTACATTGACAATCCACAGTGGATTATCCAAGAAACAAAATTGTAAGAAAAAAAAGCATGTGTGTGTTGAAGATGGTGTTTTTGTTTTCATCAGGTTTGTTTTGTTTTATTTTACAACCTGCTTTTTGAAGCTTGGTGCATGTTTTTAATCTTTTGGCATGCTGAGGGCATTTCTTTTTTTTTTTTTTTTGAATGGAAGCATTTTAACTCTCTGTCCTGTACTGTAGGTTCAAATAATTCTGGCATATAGTTTAAAATCTATGTGCATCATAAACCCGCCCGTGACCCAAACAGCTGCATTTACACTGTAGTTTCAGGTGTGAGAAATAATCTTAATGAATTTTCAAATGTTTTTCTGTATAATACAACAAATGCTTCTTTCATTGTCTTTTCTTTCAAAGCCTTCAAATCTTAAACATGCTTACGTTGCAGGGTGCGGCTTGTGTTTTTATGAGGTAGATGTACATCTAATCAAATGCCAAATAAATTGCACCATGAAGGACGATTCATGCGTCAGTGGGTATGAACTCGGCGTCGTCTGAACTCTTGTGTTGAGCCTCATCAATCACGACATTTAGTTTTGGAGACTCCTGCAGGGACAAAATGTCACAGAGGATTAAGGTGGGATGTGGGGAATTCCCCCTTTTTATAGGATGGAGGTTGGTGGGATCCAATCCAATCCAGGGTAATCAAAAGAGTCAAATAATTTAAAGAAAGTGGATATACAGTGACTCACGAGGCAGCAGGCGGAGCGGGGATAGCGATACCCCGCTGCAGAGCATTGTGGGTGAAGAAAAGAGGCTTTGTTCACACGGGACAAGTAGTGACAGAATCACATAATCTATTCGTGCAGGAAGAGGCGCTGCTCAGTCAGGATGATGATTGAAATGTTACATCCACTTAAAGACCTATCACACTCCGACTGGAGGAGAGTACCTGGCAACTAAAGCTTCATTTTGATGTGCTTCATGATTCATTATATTTCGAACAGGTACAATCATTTCAGGTTTTATTTTCAAGACACTTATGTGATAACGTTTGGATAATATCCCTCTTTAATCAACTTTACTAACAGATTAAGTATTTATATTAGAAATAAATAGGATTTCCTTGACCTGCATCTTAATCTGGTACACAATACTGGAATCAAATGGGAAACTTAAAAAGATTACAAAGTGTTTTTTTTTTCACACAGTGATACGTTTTTTCTATTTAAAAAGAATATATATATTTTAAACTTTTTTTGAGATAGAGGTATTTACAGTTGGTACATTTCTACCGCCTCCTTATATGAAGCCATAACAGTATATTCTCATTTTCAACGTGAAAACATTTGAATAAATCAAAGGAAGAAAATCAGACATTTATAAGATGTAATCTCACACACCGATAGGAGTTTTCTTTCTCTGAACTAAATGTTTCCTAATAATTGTTTCTTCTTTTGAGTGTACATTTCTACAGCCTCTTTCAATATGTGCTCTCTTATGGTGCTGGACAATACTAGAATAAAAAAGGGAGACTTAAAGATGTATAACATTTTATTTGAAACAGTGATGGGAGGATTTCTTTCTTATAAAACGTGAATGTTTGTTTATTTGTTTACGTATTGAGAGAGATACAGCTCATGTATCTCTACAGCATCCTTATATGGCGCTGTGTATATTCTGCCCTCTTCTAATTCAGCTGACTTTCCCATGCGATGAATGGCTCTTGTTACTGGTCACTGGGCATCTATGCTGGCAGCAGTGGCAGCAGGGGGGGGGGGGTCCGGGGGGTGAAGCTGTGCTGCATCAATGAGCCTGTTGATCAGAAAAGACCACTGGACTGGTAATGACACGCTTCACTGATCACACCAGGACAAAATCAAACTCAGCTTTCACCTCCTACTTAAGCAGGACGCGGCTCTGATCCTCAGCCTACCTCAGATCAGCACCTGTCCCTCTGAAGTCCTCGGGCTGCGGCTCTTAAAATGGTTTGGGCAGCGGCTCTCTTCTTTATTGTCGTTCCACTCGTTAACTCAGGTGAGGGTCCTGCTTACATCTCAGTGAGAGACTACATTTATTTACTGCCATTTAAAAAAAATCTAAAGGAAAATTACGTTTGTCAACATTTAGCTTTTTGTAATTTCCAGAAGACTACTGCTACGATGAGCCTCAGTGTGGTAAGTAACCTTTATTCTTTTTTTTCAGACCACAGATCGGATATAATATGCTCTCTTATTCATCTCTCTATCTCATGTTCCCACTTGTTGGTGATAAATGTACTGTCCAATAGGAGACATTATTCAAATTAGGACAATATAAGGTTGACTTTATTTTTGTATGACTTTTTAGCTGTTCTTATTGGTAAGCGCTCAAATCGCATTGTCTTCTCAAAATCTCGATTAAGTGTTGACAGTTTCCCAAGCTTAAACTTAATCTCAGTCTTAAACCTTTAAGAAAATATAGGAAAAAAAATGTAATCTTGTATCTGTTAAGGATGATTTATAAAAAAAAAAAATAAAAAAAATGTGATTTGATAAAAATCTCCAGAACAAAAATAAACTTTCAGATTCATTACTGATCGTCTTTCCTCACATAAATCCTCTAGATGTCCACTTGGAGACCACTAATGTATCTAAAAGATTTTCTGTTCGATCTTTCATTTCTGTATTCGGTTCGTATGTGCCTTCTTCACCATCCCAGATCCTTATGCATGGGGAGACATGTACCCGTCGTGTCACCCTTTGCTTGAAGAGCTCCACTCTCCCATCAACCTGGACCACCAGATGACCAGAAACCAGTCTCTGGAGTATCTCCATCTGGAGGGCTTCGATGAGATCCAAACGGGCCACTGGACACTTAAAAACGATGGACACTCTGGTAAATGTCTTATGTCTTGGAAATATATCAATATTATATTATTATTTTGATATGAGACTAGAAATTGTTTTAGATTCTGTAATACTGTAAGTGTAGTCTTTTGCTGCATTACTGTAAAGTGTTGTATTTTTCTGAACTTACCAGACTGTTTCAGCTCTTCAGTTATTTGTGTTTACCTGCTTTAATCATTAAATCAACATTACTGCTGGTCATTAATCAAAAATCTCAATGTGTAACTATTTTGTGAAAGCATCAAGGGTTAAACTCGCAATATCAATAGATTTAATTGGTCAAAAAATAATGTCATATTTCATTTCCCTCATATTGCCCTTCCCTGAACACACCACGCATCCTCTCAAGATTTAACCATGTGTATATACTCAGTTGGTGATGGCATGTTTCTGGTTGCTCTCAGTGGTGATGGAGGTTGGCGGTGGCATGTCAGTGAGCGGTGGAGGTCTTCCAGATGTGTACCAGACCATCCAGCTGCACTTCCACTGGGGGGGCCCGGCCTCCAACGGATCGGAGCACACGGTGGACGGACGCAGATACCCGATGGAGGTACAGTACGGTCAGTAGACGAGCTCTACACCGTCACAAAACAACTGTTGCTGTGCAGCCTTTTCTTAATGACTTTTTGTTGTTGTTGTTTTTTACTTTAGATGCACATAGTCAACATGAAGTCCATCCATCCCAATCTGACGGCGGCATTAGACGATCCAACAGGACTCGCTGTGCTTGGATTCTTCATTGATGTGAGTTTAATACACTTGTTGTAAAGTATTTTAAAGCAGTTTTAAGGTGTTTCTGACAGCTACAGCTACTGAAATATAACATATAATTTAATAAAAATTACTCATCCAAATGTTGTTGAATGCAAAGAAGTTACATCCAGACAAACCTAAATGTAGAATATTTAAAATATTATTTTAATTCATGTTATATTTAAGAACTTTTTACGAAAGTTTGTCATCAGTCTTGTGTATAGCTTTAAAGTTTACAATACCTATTTTTGAATATAACCGAGTTAACAGTATTTGTTAAAAATAATTGGATGCCATTAGTTTCAATTAATCAACATAATAATTAGACATTAAACATAATAATAACATTAGACAATTTTATTTGACTATATTTGGGGGGTAACTAATATCTGTCCAGACATTTTTTTTTTGTACGTACACACACATCCTGATTTGTCTTCCCTTTCTTGCAGGTTGTCTATGCAGACAATGTGCACTTTGGACTCATATCACAAAAGCTGTCGTCTGTCGCTTACAAAGGTCAGAGGTCCCTTTAGAAAACCCTCTCCAGCCTGCTGTTTGTTTTGTTTATAACTCGTGTTCTCATCACATCTTTGCATCCTCCCCCAAGGCCAGACGACTAAAATCAAGCCGTTCCCGCTGATGAACCTGCTGCCGAAGCACAACATGAGTCAGTATTACCGTTACTATGGCAGCCTCACCACGCCCCCCTGCTCTCAGGTGGTGGTGTGGACTCTGTATGAAGTCCCCGTCTACATCTCACGGTCCCAAGTAGGTCTCTTGAGTCTTCATCTGAAAAACAAACATCTAAATGGTTCCCTGAGTGCTGTAAGTTATCCTTTATCTTTCTTCCTCAGCTGGCTCAGTTTACCTCACAGATCTTCTCCACAGAGGAGGATGCAGAGCAGGTGACGCCTCTGCAGAGAAACTTCAGACACATCCACTCCACCTTCGGACGCAAAGTGTCCGTGTCCAAAGATGCCAAACTCCTCGCGGGGACGGCCGGGCTTCCCCTCAGCTCAGCTTTGTCTCTGCTTCAAATCATTTTGCTGGGAAGCTTCATCATCTCTGGACTCTAACGCAACTTAAGGGGATTCATATTTTTGCCACTCATTTTACCCCAAAATGACTTTTAGATGATGTTTAGATGAAGTCTAGCAAAGATTATATATTTTAAAACACTGTGAAAAAAGTACTGTAAATGTTGATTTGTTACTAAATGTATTATGATTGTGCCCTCTCGTCTCTGCAGCGTTAGTGCATTCAGAAATGTGAAAATGTTTTGTTACTAACTTGTTCAAAAATAATGTGAACTGAGGATCAAGTTGTGATGTACGAGGGCACCCTAGCTTGAAAAAGATGCAATATACGTGATTATAACAATATAAGTGTTAACAGTAAAAGAAAAATAGATGTATTTAGTCAAATAGAATAGTAAGATACAACACTAAGAGTCGGCTCTGTCCAGCATGCTAGTTAATGTAGAGCATGCTAACCTTTGCTTATTGTGTGGTGCATAGGAAGGTGATTATTTTTGCAAATATCATAAAACGAAGGAAAACATTTTAAAAAATCAATTAAAATATTGACCTGGTGCTAAATGAAAAGTATAATATTTAAATAAAAAACAAAAATGTCAACCTCATGGTGGAGCTAGCATGGCAAAAAGAAAAAAAGGGAAATAAGCGGTAATCATAAAGATGTGTTTTAAAGGATTTTTCTGTTGTGTTGGCTCGAGGTATTTTCAGAATAGCCCTAGTGTATGCAAAGTTCACTTACTGCAGCAAGTGCCTTCTAACATCCATCTATTTCTCTGACAGTCATTACAGGAAAACCAAAGGTGTAATTATTAAAACAATAAGGGGTAAAATCCATTCAGCTTTACGTGTTGTATTTTACATGCTAAATCACTTATACCCACAATCCAGTGGAGCTGAACTATTTGTAATGAGTAACACCTGTGCTCTGTTGAAGAACACCAAGCTCATTAAGTTATGTGAAGCTATGAAATGCTAATGAGCCGCAACTCCTGCATTCGCCATGCAAAATGTTCTGTGTGTGTGTGTGCAGCATTTGCATATTTGGGTCGACCAGCATCAGTGTAAACCTGTGTCATGTAGACAAGGAGATCAGGAATGCAAGAAAAATAATAAGATAAGGGGATTGACAGTCTTTTCATATGATGTTTAATGTATTGAAACAATAAACATACTATTCTGTGTCCCATGTGTTGTTGTCTTTGATTAATGAAAGACATTTGCTTTCTTTCTCTGCATTGTTTCCTGTTCTGTGAGACAATGACTATTATGCTTCAGTGATTTGTAAATCTGTGGCTGAGGTGAGTCAGCATCAACCTGAGATGTTAAAATGACACAAACCCAGCAGGATTACCGTTTATGCTAGTGAAAGAGAAGTAAGGACATAAAGTCAAGCTGATAAATCTGAATGTTTCTCATGTAAACATCAAAACAGTGCCGCAATAATACAAAACAAACATGACATCTTCAGTTGAAAATAAATAAAATAACACAGCTGGAGAGATAATGGTTGACCAATCAGGTCACTTGCTCTGGAGGCTAGTGGTCAACATCCTCAGGCTGTCATGGCCAAGAGGTGGCACACACACACACACACACACACACACACACACACACACACACATAAACAACACTGTAAGCCTTTCTCTGATCTTTATGTGTTTATGTGAGTCCTATGATAAGCAAAGGTGACGTCAGGATGCAGATTTTCACAAAAACAAACACAGCAGGAAACAAATGCTCTAATTTCTGTATTGTTTTGGGTTTTCTCCCCTAAAGCCTTCCCTCTCTACATAACAAAAAAATAATAATAATAAATATTAAAATATATTGGGTTCCACTTCTAAGTTTTATTTAGTGGATAAATGTCCCACTATTGTGTCTATTGTGGCTTGGGTGATATATTCCTGTATGAGTATTTGCACACACTAGCTATGTGTGTGAGTGTTAGTGAATTAATGAATCACATGATTAGCTGGTCGATCTAACCAGACACAGACTCATTGTTTTCTCAGCTGCTTCTTAGTGTTTACATTCAGGGCTTCAATCGGGTTTATCTTTGTGGGGGGTTTCTGTGTCGAACTTTTCAAATATCCAAAGCGTTCAATGAACTTTTTTTTTTTTTTCAATTTTTCGACTCACTCTATTCGATTTTTTTAAGACAGCTTATACTTTCATTATTTTTCCCCGAGTGGCGAAGTCACGCCCATCTACTTCCGGTCCATGGGACCTTATTTCGGAAAAACTATGTATTGAAGTCAATCCAGAGAGAAAACTTATCTTTCGATCCCGTTTAAATTGTGCCACGAATTACACATATGATGTTTGTCAATCTTAAAAAATTATTTCCATGTCAAAAAAGTCACAGTTTGTCGTAAAACTGTTGAAATATAAGACTATGAAAAATACGCAACTAGAACTACAAATCCCAGAGTCGCGTAAGTGATGTCATATCTGATGTCACACTTGTTTTCCTCCACTAAATATAAGAGATAGCTAAGATAAGATAACTTTAACAAGATGCCTGTGTGCTTAGTACTAGGCTGTAATCATACCAGCAATGGGTCTTGCTCGTTCTTTTGCTTCCCGTCTGATGAAAGGACCAGGAGTGGCTGGATCAAGTTAGCTACCTAGCTAGTAGCAAGCACGTTAGTTAGCATTACAGTCTTAGCCTTGTCATTTTGATTAGCCTTAACATGAAGTAACATGAAGTAACCCAAAATGTTAAACAGTAATGCGGCTTTCACACCAGTGCTTTTCCCTTTCTAGCTCCGAGCTAGAGCTTTTCTGGTTTAGCTCCGGTTTCGCTTTTCTGCTCCCGCTCTGTTCACACCGCCCAGAGCCCGACTGGTGCTGCCGCTGCTGCGTCATGACGTCACCGTCGCTGATTTGCTCCCCAACGGCGCTCACAACAACAACAACAACAAGGGAATTCGTCGTGTCGACGATCGTGTTGCTTTTAATCATACGAAATCAGATTAAATAAAATAAAAACTTCTCCAAGCTTATAGTTTTCTCCAGAGTGCCGTGGATCATTGTTTATTAATGTGTTTCAGCGGCATTTACCGACCGCTGCGGTGCTGCTCGTCCACTGGAGTTTATTCTCCCGTTAGCTCCGTGTTAGCTAATACTTTAGAGCGGCCTCTCTAAAGTATTCACTGTCTGACTGTCACACAAGCAGCTGATACATATCCCCAATTCCCCTTAAGTGAATGTGTGTGAGTCTGAATTGATGCTGTTTGGCATCACAACGCTGTTATTAAAGTGTCTCTGGTATAAAATGGGTGATGTTAGCATAGCAACCGAAGGTAAACTGACTACTTGTTGCTATCCAATTGTTATAAATTGCTATGGCATAAGCCGTTTTCTACTGGCACATTTTACCGGCGTATTTTTCATTATGATTCTACTTGTGATAGTCGGACATGACAACCTGTGCAGCCCATGTATTGATTCCATCCGATAGCTGCTATAATACAAAACAAAACGTCTGCCTGCTCTCCACAATGATCAATAACAGTGAACGGGTGGTCAAAGTAAGGTACAAATAAACAGAATCACACGAAGCCTGGTTAGTGTTGCCTGACTTTATAAAGTGTGTTTTTTTTACAAGTGTGTGGTTGCCTTCTAGTCACTTTGCTCAACACTACTGCTTGTAGGCAGGCATGACGACACTCTTCAGTCGACCCATGTTCAGGGGAGGTGGGTTTAGTTTCCTGCACGCCCCGAAGTAAGCGACGCCGCCTCTTAGCTCCGAAGCTCTTGCCTCTAGACCGACACATTTTTGGAGCTGGAAGTGAACCGGATTCCGGAGCTAAGACGCGGCGCCGCTGCGGTGTGAACAGGAAAAAACTGTACTTTTCAGGCTCC
>NW_011362243.1:0-6469 GCF_000735185.1 Notothenia coriiceps
ATGGGAGCATTATGTTGTTTAATACCATGTCAGTGCTCCCTCCTGTATACTGTGTGTGTGTGTGTGTGTGTGTGTGTGTGTGTGTGTGTGTGTGTGTGTGTGTGTGTGTGTGTGTGTGTGTGTGTGTGGTGCCTGTGTGGGGTGCCTGTGTGTGTGTTGGAGAAGTAGGATAGATTGGGAAGCAAGCGTGTGTGTGTGTGTGGGTGGGTGGGGTGCCTGTGTGTGTGTGGGAGAAGTAGGATGGATTGGGAAGCAAGCGAAGGTGTGTGTGTGTGTGTGCGCTGATTGGCTGCTCACAGAGAGGCAGATCTCACCTTACATTCCATTCTATTGCAATGTGAATACTGCTATATTTTATTTATACTATATTTTTTATGTTTTTATAGTTTCTTATAACAGTTTTCTATCTTTGTTTTTAATGTTTGACTTTTATGCATGCACCACGACACCAAGTCAAATTCCTCGTACGTGTCAACCTACCTGGCAATAAACCTGATTCTGATTCTACTGTGACAGTCAATATTTAAAATGTCCAATATAGAAATATTTGTACATTTCATCTTATGAAGTAATTACAGAATGTATTAACATTTTTATTGCATTTCTTTTATTCAACCTGCAGTCCACCATCCTCTACCCCTTTCTTTCTCAAGCTGCATCTCCAAGATCTTTAAATGGAACTTTAAAATAAAATGAAAAGCAGATTCAAACAGCAACGTACAGATTGTATAGCAAATATTGAATTTAGTTTATAAAGATGTATATTGCTACGTCCTTTAGCGATAAACAACAAACTGGTATATCAACATCTAGTACTATGTAATAAATGCAGGTGTCAGATTCTTAGTTATTAATCAGATAATAGTTGTGTTTCAAATATAAAACGGTATATTCGGTCAAAGCTCTTCTAGGGCTACATTAAACACTGACTATTCGTTAAATGTTTTTGTTGTAAATGTTGTATAGCAAATACAAAAAAAAGGTATTAAATACATATTGACATATCTGGAAAGCTCCCCTCTGTCCTCTATATTTTCTTCGACCTATCTAAGCGTGTCCTACCTCACCTGTCCACCAGATGTCCTCAGAGTCTCCTCACCTGAACCCCGGTCTTTACTGCCAAATATCTGACTTGAACTGTTCCTCCATGCTTGTGTCCTTTTGCTTATTGCAGAAACTCTGCTAGCACTTAGGTACTCACTGAATATCTGTAATCAGAATCAGATTTATTACCAACTATGTTTACACATAAGCCTGTTCGTTGACACCGAGTCCCATTCATTCTACCTGCTTTGCCTCTCTGCCCTTAAAATGCAGCTTGTTGTGAAACAAAAACTGTTCTTTATACGAATATCTTTTCAACTAAATCGTGGTGCATGAGTTTTTATTGTTTTTCTCAACACAAGCACTTATACAGTAACTTAACCCCACATGTAGCTGTGATTTAGATGTGTTAATATCTGAAATCTGCCCACGGGTAAACCTGGTTTCTTTCAATATTGAGTAGACACAATGTGTTGTCTTAGCTGGAAGCAGAACCTGCTCTGTCAGTATACTACATTGCAGAGTTTTCTTACAATACCCATCTTTAGTGTGAAATTGAATCATGTTCAGGGCGGCAGTCAGGCGTATTTGTTGAGTTTGACTCTGCACTGGATACACAGCGCTTTAGGGTGAAATATTTGTGTCTAAGTGCTGCTTTTCACACTTACAGACAGGCGGAAACATCACAGGTTGTCAGGAGCGTTTGTAGCATTGTGTTCAAGGCTGAGTGAATGTCTGCTGCTGTCTGTCTGTCTCTGCACCCTCTGTATTTCTCTATGTGCACATTTAGTCTGACATTTTGAATGTGCTGATTTGCAAACACACACACACACACACACACACACACACACACACACACACACACACACACACACACACACACACACACACACACACACACACACACACACACACACACACACTGCTTCCCTCCATGTCTGCAGCTTTCTGTAGATGAAGGTGTGTGTGTGAGAGATAGAGAGAGAGAGAATGAGACACAAAGGAGAGGATGTGGGTGTGTCGATGAGACAATGAGCTGCGAGACAAAGGACTGTTGAAAATATTATTTCGTCCATCTGTGGTTTTGTACGTGGCTTTGGAGACTCTATCGGTGTGTTTATAACAGTGAATGTGAACCTATGGAGGTCAATTGATCACATTTTGTATCTGTTTGTCATTCATTTGTTGGCAGCGAATGACCAGTTCCCCTTATATAATGGTTAGACATTGCTTGGTTGAAGATACATGTGAATAATGGTGGAAATTAATGATCATAATCTGGGGTTTGCACAACTATCAGAGTGGGTTAGACAAACACTTGATGTCTCACCTCAGAAAAGTTGTGTTCCCACCTGTCTCCATGCAGATCGTGTCTCCTCTGGACACTGATTTGTGCCAGAATGTGCCATATTGTGGAGATGTGTTGACGTGCTAGGTGTGGGTTTATTGCTCAAAATAGCACATTATGTATGGAGAGTCACGTTGAAGAGGGAAGGCGGGAAATGAAAGGGAAGAATCCATAAATGAAGACTCCCTGAAGAGAAGGAATACTTCATTTAGAGAATATCTGCAGTGAAGAGCAGCAGGATGACCTGAGGAAGGAATCACCAGAAGCCATATGAGGATTTCAGACATTGAAACATCCTGAATATTTTCACCGGCTTTCTATCAATTTGAAGATGTACCTCATCTTATATATGAATATGAATGATTAATACATCTTTGTATTGCGGTTTTATGCTTAATGCATGTTCATTTAAAGGAAATGGTCTCGTTAAATGTTCTAAAAGCAGAGGTGGTGTTAATTTAAACTAACAATCTTTGTTTTCTATGTGGAACAAATCTGCTCAAATCATCAGTGTTTTAATCAGGATTTAAAATCAACTCTCTCACAGTCCATTGGAGATAGACCAATCTGCACAATGACTACTTTCACTATATTTTGATGATAATACTTTTCTACTTTTACTTGAGTAACATTTTGAATGCAGGACTTTTACTGTAACAGAGTATTCCTACACTCTGAGTANGTGTGCCTTGGCAGTCTCAGGTACTTCTACTTTTACTCAAGTACAAGATCTGAGTACTTCTACTTTTACTCAAGTACAAGATCTGAGTACTTCTACTTTTACTCAAGTACAAGATCTGAGTACTTCTACTTTTACTCAAGTACAAGATCTGAGTACTTCTACTTTTACTCAAGTACAAGATCTGAGTACTTCTACTTTTACTCAAGTACAAGATCTGAGTACTTCTACTTTTACTCAAGTACAAGATCTGAGTACTTCTACTTTTACTCAAGTACAAGATCTGAGTACTTCTACTTTTACTCAAGTACAAGATCTGAGTACTTCTACTTTTACTCAAGTACATGATCTGAGTACTTCTACTTTTACTCAAGTACAAGATCTGAGTACTTCTACTTTTACTCAAGCACAAGATCTGAGTACTTCTACTTTTACTCAAGCACAAGATCTGAGTACTTCTACTTTTACTCAAGAACAAGATCTGAGTACTTCTACTTTTACTCAAGAACAAGATCTGAGTACTTCTACTTTTACTTGAGCACAAGATCTGAGTACTTCTCCCACCTCTGCCTAAAAGCATCCACTATCAATGCCGAGAGTAGAAGAATATTTTGTCAAAATCATTTAGATACATTATGTTAGCTGTGGATATGGAGTTATAACAGATTCAATACTTAACGAGTCAATTTTTCCAAATCGTTTAATATTTTTCAGATATTTCCGTAGAGTAAACTGACACCGTTAGGCTCTGTCTCACTGCATTGGTATGCAAATCTATCTCGACTGTAACAAGTGGCAGACAGCTCCTATTCAAACAACCATTACTCCCCTGACACACTTATTTACAATATGCATGAGTTCTAATTAGTTGTCCCACATAATGTTAGCAGTGTGTCAGTGAGAGGAGGCCTTATCAACACAGCGCCACATTTCAGGAACGACCACATTTCAGACCCCGCTGCTCGGCAATTCCTCTTCACTTCATTAGTGTTTCCCGCTCCACATCTCACTCTTTGTTTCTTTCAAAATAGAATTCATTTTCGAGCGCAGCCACAATCTTTCAGCAGTCAAAGTAATGAATCCTCTTAGCTGCCACTAATTGTATTTCCTGGTCTTTTATCTGCCTGTTTTTCTCTCCCTGCCTTAAGGCGAAATGCCGGAGGGGAGATATTCTTATTGTGTCTTAAGGAGCGGTGAAATTGGGAGAAATGTGGTGTCAGACTCGGGGTTGGGGGGGAATTGATGGCAGGGGAACTAAATGGTTGTTAGTTCTGCTAAAAGATGGAAATGCATTTTAGGCCAGAGGCAAATCATAAACCGGGTGGCCCTGAGCACGAGGAGCAGAGACCCATTACTGCCCGGTGTTTCCTGCATCAGGGAAAGAGATTTAAAGTCAATGTCAAGTGCTTTTATTCCTCCATATTTACTCCGCCAACTTCATCAGGAATAATTGGTTAATTCATCCTTTTAACAAATAGGAAAAGTGGACCCCAGGTTTCCCTGAATACAATTTAGGAATCATTCAGGGAACACCGGGGGCCTCATTTATAATCCCTTGCGTAGGATTCACGTGGGAAGGTTGCTTACGTAGGACAAAGTATACGCACAGACATTTTCCGATTCACAAAACACTGCGTACCGGCGTAGGACTTGTGTGTGGCACGTCGTACGCCGGTTTCCCTTTTATAAATCACAATCAACTCGAAATGCGGCGCAGCTTTTTCGGGCTTCACGTAACGCCCCTATTTGCCTATAAATAGTCAAAGAAACGGCCCGTATTAATATTCATTTTGACTGACTGCATGGAGAAGATAGCAGGAAATGACGACAGAACAGCTAAAAAAGACATCTCACACCGTGTCAGATGTTGGTTCTTTGGGGAGGTCGAGACAAATCATATTGTTTGCCGGATGCAGTTTGAACCAGAGTAGCAGCATGGAGGTCGGATCGTCACCAAAATAAATAAATAAGTGGTCCGAAAAAAGTTAATGACAAAATACACATAACCTTCCTCAGGCAGTGTGTCAGTGTGTTTGTACCAGGGACAGGAGACCCCCCCACGATGAGAAACTGTAAGAAGGTATCGGGGGATCCCTGCGGAGTGGAGTCAATTGATGTTTATTTTTTTATTTGGTGGTTTGTGTTCCAGCTGTCGATCAGCTGTGCGCAGCGTCTCCACTGCAGCAACTCTATATCCACCAGTTAAAGGAAATAAAACAAATGTGTTGAGTTATATCTCTGCCAAATCTACCAAATATATGGTGTTCTTAGTGTCCATGCCTCCTGTGTTTTATGAGCAAGTCTTAGCAAACGGCATAACACATGATTAAACGTGATAGTATATAAAACCATGCTCGTATCTACAACCTAAAAATACAAAACGGCGTCAGTTTAGACGTAATTCTGTCCTCCTGCTTACCGCATCATTTATGAGAAAACATTTCATAACATTAACACAACATATTCGAGATGGTTTTAAATAACATATCCGTATTTATTTATTTCTCCAAGTGATGTTTTTGTGTGCACTGAGGAGTCTCAAAAGGCGTTTGTTTAATCATTTTAAGATTGGCTTTGATCAATGTTTGAAAAATGAATTCTTCATATATGATAAATGAGAGGTAACATTTTATTTATGGTATTATTTCCACATATTTCTCTCCATTCTTCCTTCTGTCGCAGTCTCTCCCGTTGTTGTGCTTAGTGCGTACGCATGGGTCAGAGTTTGCGTGGAGGACCGCACGTTTTCCCGTCAAGTTAGTATTTTATAAAGAAACTGGCGTAAGCTATATTTTGAGCGTACGCACCGTTTATAAATGAGGCCCCTGATCTTTTCTATCTTCAAGAAAGTTTGTTTAGTATTTGCTATCAGTCACTTTTCTGCAAGAGAAATGTCCAATTATTTAAAAAACACAAATTGTATTGTGCCTTTATTTAACCAAACTTTAAATCCCAGCCATTTTTTTTAACTTCATTTATTTCATTTAGTTGCATTTTAACATTTAAAGTCAACAGAGGTCACTGAGGGATTCTTGTACCCTCTCTAATTGTGTTACCTTTCTCTACGTTGGATTGTGTTGTTTTTTGATGAAATATGAAGCAGTGCAACAACAAGCCCACACACAGTGGCAGCCGGCCCATAGGGGCGCTAGGGGCGCCGCCCAACCTAAAAATATAGCCTATATTTCAAAAATATATATATTTTATATTTTTTATTTTTAATGAACAAGGTAAATATCATACAATTGGTATCAGTAAAATGTATAATCTACAATAAAATCTTGTTTAAAATTGTGTTACGATGTCTAAAGTTACTGATAAGTCACATGTTTCCTGCCTGGCCTTGCCCTTGGCATTAGTTTATCATTACGGGGCGCTGCCCCCGAGCCAAACAGCAG
>NW_011362243.1:8118-21248 GCF_000735185.1 Notothenia coriiceps
CCATAGCCCTTTAACAGTTTATTCTACTAGCCTTAGCTAGCCTCGTTTTTTTCCACTAGCCCTGTAGGGATTGTCACGGACATCCCCACACCAGAGTCACCGGTACGTCTATTCGTCACACGACACCGTACCTATAAGTGCACATGAAGTACCATAAGACAAGACAAAATCAGTTCTAGATCCGATCTTTATGCAATGCATTAAGAGAAAAAAAAGCATTCAAGTTGTCCCTTAAGGTTATTTTTTTATTTAAATTGGATATTCTATCCAACATGGATATAGCTTCTTTCTTTCACAGCAGCATTGGATCAGTTCAGTTGTGCAGCATTGGATCAAAACAAAATAAAGCTTTCAGTACTCGTTAGCTTACTGCTACAATTAGACACTGCACCCTGCCCACTCTGTTGCCAGATTTGAGAGAAATAAGCAACCAGGTCTATGAAAACAAGCCCCAAAGAAGCAACACATACATGATGTTGTGTAATTTGAAACCAAAACTAAGGCCTCAGGATGACTTTAAGACTTGAACATGGTCATTTTTGTTTTGTAACATTGAATACAACATTTATAAAAAAAAAAAAATCCCCGATTTTTTTCCTCCCGATTCCGATCTTTTGAAAATCACGTGATCTGCTCCGATCCCCGATCACGTGATCGGATCGGGACATCTCTAGTATCAGCCTGTTAAAAGAAATACGAGTGGTTATTACAGTATAGATGTGGGTCAGTAGGGGTCTACTCAGTGGATTACTGAAAGAAGGAATACAAAAAGACAACTCAGACCTGTAGTGATTGTAGTAAATACGACAGGAGCAATTTCAATTAAACTTTTTTCCTAAAACCTAGTTATTTGAACCGAAATACAACTTTTTACTCCGCCTACTTAAGTCGTTTTGTTGCCTAAACCTTAAGAAATGATATTGGTGTCTTCAAAACGTTAAGTATCATTCGGTTTTACATCGCTCTCTCTTTTACAACATGTTAGGTGCCGTTTCTCGAATGACGTACTGTATTGTAACATCAGCGAAAACACCTTTTTAAGAGCATGATAACATTTCAATTGGGTGCAGAATCGTAAACGGACCTTTAACAGTGTGAACGCTGGACTTAAATTGATCAGGTGGCTTTAAAATGACTACACACATATACTTCTGTTTGTCAAAGTTAGCTTTGACACTTTGTATTGGATCAATATTATTGAGCAGCTTGGACAAAATATGGTTGAATTTATATTTTCTTTTTTTAAACCCCCTTTTAAACATCCTCATGGACCCTTCGTTTTATGGAATTGTATTGATTGTACTCGAACTGTATTTGTGTCATTGTGTTATGTTCCTTTTTAAATTGGTATTTTCACATTGATCTTGTAAGATGCGTTTGTTGTTTTTACATTGTTTTACATTGCCAATTGTGTTTGTTGACTTGTGAAGCCCTCTGAGACAAATAGGATTTGTGATTTTGGGCTATATAAATAAACTTGAATTGAATATTTGTTGCCACTAACGGGAGGAACTACTCCAAAAAAAACTTCTCCTAACACATAATTGCTCTATAAAGTTATTTTGCAGTTAAGTTATTATGATTATTATGAACTTTTAAAATCAGTTTCTGTCCAGCTGATGAATGCTAGTCTCTTTTAGCTTTCATAATTATTCCCCAAGCGCAATATCTATCTCTTTCGCTGCTTAACATTCCACTTTCTTCAACAGCTAGTTGCTCATTTAGTCTGTCTGTCTTTTTGCTGAGCAGGTATAAAGTACTGGTGATTTTGTGGAGCTTTCATTTGTCACGAACAATCAAACATCATGATGAGGTTTATTTCCTCTGGCAGTTTGAACAATCCAAAAACAACCCTTGAATGTCTATTAATATAAACTTGATGTAAAAGCAATAAAATAAATCCCAGCCGGGCTCATTAGGCGGTGGAGAGTTCAGTTCATTCTGCCGCTTTCACTCATTACCGAGGATTCATGCGGAGGCTATTCATCCGAAATCATGAACTTCCACTCCTTCAAGCAAAGTCGATTTACTTCATGATCTGTGAAATGAAAGATCTATTTATACTTTAAACAGAAAGGAGCACTCAGCAGATTTGCAGCAGGTCTCCTAAAAGTCCTAATTTAATGTACTGTATTTCAGTTTAAATTCCTAAAGAGCCATATACCCTGCACTGAGCATTTAAGAAAAAGAAACGTGATTAACTTAGAACCTATTTGATCCCTGCAGAGTTCCCCACTGAGTCTTGGGGCTTCACAATGTTAGTCCCTTCTGCTGAGCTTTAATTCAAGCATAATGAAGATCCAGAGAAAGCACATGAGTTATATAACTGCTGGGAAAATTCACACCTAAATTATTAAATTGTCCTAGACTGCATGTAGGTGTTTAAGATGAGACACATGGTGAAGCAGCCTTAGTTAGAGGGGACATATTCTGTTAATGTTCAGTATGTAGTGTCTCTACTTTAAAGAGTCCTCTCCTGCTGATGTTCAGGTGTATATCAGTATGTAGTGTCTCTACTTTAAAGAGTCCTCTCCTGCTGATGTTCAGGTGTATATCAGTATGTAGTGTCTCTACTTTAAAGAGTCCTCTCCTGCTGATGTTCAGGTGTATATCAGTATGTAGTGTCTCTACTTTAAAGAGTCCTCTCCTGCTGATGTTCAGGTGTATATCAGTATGTAGTGTCTCTACTTTAAAGAGTCCTCTCCTGCTGATGTTCAGGTGTATATCAGTATGTAGTGTCTCTACATGTCTCCATGCTTTAATGTTCAAAAAGGTCTTTATTTTTCTCATACTGCCTGTGCTGCAGCACCTTGGTTAGCTGGCCGGCTCTGTTGTGATTGGTCACCCGCTTAGAGATGTCCCGCCCCTTAGCCTATCAAGTACAATCTGTCCAATGGAGGCGTTTCAGGCAGCGGGGGAATGTGTGGGAGAGTAACTGGCAGGAATTTGGAGATTTTGGCGTTTTCAGACCTTCCACTAAAACCTTTATAACACACTACAGGAAAGGGAAAACTCCCTGAAGTGTACTATTTGTTTGAGCTCTCCATTTGGCTCCTGTAATACTGACCTAGTTTAGTGTTGATTCTTAGTTGGTCTCAGTTGGCGGGCTCCTCTGAATATTGGGTCACAACTTTGTCCCACTGGCCTATTGTCCCGGGAAGGCAATTAATCAATTCTAGATAATTGTCTGCCGTGGCTCCTCTCGTGAATGAAAGTAATCCCTTTGGGAGAGGAGAGAAATAAATAAAGACGTGGATCAGATTGATGCTCTTCTTACTTCTAGACATTTAGGCAACCTTCTAACTTTGGCAGTGCGATTAGAGAAGAGGAGGAGATGGAGGAGGATGAGTAAAATGAGGCCAGTGACACCCAGCAGGGGGTCTCCTGGCACCCTCACATATATACAGTATATGCCAAGAGAGGGACATCTCTTTGAAAACAAAAATACTCTCACTGGATAAAACAAGTTAAACAATAATGAAAACAAGACGTTTTCACTTGAAATAAGTACAAAGATCTGCCAATAGATCAATTGAACATTTGCTTGGTAAGATTTTTAAATAAATCAGATCTTGTAATTAGCTGGGAGAACTAGTTGTGAACTATATTTGACCAGAATCAGGAGATGTTGTTACAATATAAGCCACAAATGCTCAAAAGTGTTCTGTTTTCTGATGTTAGTTGGTGTTTTTCCAATAAATATGTGAAAGAAAATAAGTTTCAACTGAGATACTTATTTATTTGACTTAACAAGATGAAGCATTGTCTAAAAACAAGACCCAATATCTCACTGCAGTGTTACTTCTGAAGTTATTATGTCTTATATCAGGTGTTAAGACATATTCTGACTCGAAATAAGACACATATACTTGGCAAGATTTCGAGTTTTTGTAGTGCTTAACAAGAGCCCATACTTGCCAACCTTTAGACCTCAGAAATCGGGAGCATTTCAAAATGCAAAATTGGGGGGGGGTGCTAGTGGATCGCCGGAGCTGTTAGATTAACATTAACATGCTTATTTGTAAGTGCACTGCCTTGCGGCCTGTAGCACCGTCCTTGATGGAGCATATGTGTGGGCAGGAAAGGAGTGAGCAGAGAAGTTGTCGATCCTTGTTCTGTTTTCTGTGACTATATCTGCTTCACCCTGTCAGACTTTGAGTTGCGCGCGCTACTAAAGAGACGTGTTACCATGGAAACCAAACAATGGTGTAGCTGTATTAAAGTAAGAGTGGAAACAGTCGTGTGTAAATCTGATTTGGTCAGAAACCGGGAGAAATGCGGGAGAAATATGACCCCGGGAGGAAACCGGGAGAGGGCAATGAAATCGGGAGTCTCCCGCGAAAATCGGGAGGGTTTTCAAGTATTCTTAACAAGAGCCAGTGCTACTCCGGTGGCTGAGCAGCATGTGTGTGTGTTCCTGCTTTAGTGTGTGTGTTCCTGCTTTAGTGTGTTTGCAGTGCAGTCGTGCAGTGCTGCCGCCTGCATCCATAATCAAGCCCTAGACACAACCATCAACAGGAATCTAATTGGCCGGTAGGAGTAAAAAGGGGGAGGTGGAGAGTGCTGCAAACTTTCTGGTGCAAAAGACATAGAGGGGGAGAGAAGAGAGAAAGCCATTGACATGCTAATGGCGTCCTCAGCCCTTCTCCAATGAGCCCTTGGCGGGCAAGCCGGTCGCCATGTTTACACAATAAACAAACAGCAATGAGGTTAAAGTCTTGTTGTGCGTGCCTACAGTATTAGCAACAGTCGGTTCTTGCGTAACTGTTTTGTCGTGTCTGCAGCTGACTGCCTTTCGGCCTCTTTCTCATCTCTGTTTTCTTGTTTTTTGTCTCCTAGGCGACGGAGTGGGCACCGGACGAGGACACCCGGCGGTCGTGTCAGAGCAAAGGCAAAACAGAGGTAACCTCCATCCCGCCCCCAATTACAACACAGAGAGGCCATCTTGATATCTGCTGCTCCTCATGGGAGGCTCTGCACAGAAAACTGCTTTTTCAGAGACTTCAAATAAAGCTTGTTTTTCTGGCGCTGAACGGAAAAGGGAAAGAGGGAAAGAAAGAGGGGAAGATAGTGAGACACACATACTGTAAGGACTTCCTTTCAAATATGTCTGATAAACAACTGTCACAGCTTCCTTCCTTTGTTTCCATCAAGCCACTGAGACGCTTTAACAGACAGATCTGACGCGATATCTTTTGTTAACTTGTTTGAACTTGTTGTGATGACTTGTTCGATGATGTATTGATATTGTGCGACTCGCGTTTAATTAAAATAATGCACACACATTCAACACAGAAAATAGGCCTTTACAATAGTATTCTTCCTTTCTTTGTGTAGGGGTGGGGGGTTTGAGAAACACTGCGCTAGTGGATTGTCAAAGGGGGAGCCTCGTTGCGGGGAAATTATACAGATGGCTAGTCCGCCCCTGAAAATGTCTATGCAAACGTTAATATTAATAATTTAAAAAAAATTTAATTATAAAAAAAATTAATTAATTAAATCTTTTTTTTTTTTAAATTTTCCTTTTTTATTTTGTAATCATCTCGCGACCTCCACTTTGGGAACCCCTGCTCTAACACATCGACGCATCAGCTTTTATAGTTTATTTTGTGAGTATCTGATTGCAGCGTCACATGTATCTCCCTGTGCCTTCAGAGCGAGGGGTGAGATCTAATACGCAAAACAATCAATTCTTATGGAGACCTGCTTCACTACATTCACATCGGACACAAAGGGCCACCATTTCCCAGAAACTTAAACCGTTTCAACACCAATAAATCGATTTCACGCCTTTTGTTAAAACAGATTTGACTCTTTTTTACAGAAACACACACTGCAGCGCCTCAGTCGATGTCACAAATAGGCTTCCATTCAGCTGCACAACACTTTCCTTGTTTCTGAACAATGGCCGTACAAGAGGGAAATGTGCAGACTCTGAATTGCTTTTGGTTGCGTGCCGGTCTGATACCAGAGGACCGGCTCTATTGTTCCTCTCAGCAACACGTCAGAGAATATTTATCCTGCCTCCTCAGCTTTTCTCTGCTCCTCTGTAACTTTCTGAAAGCTTTTTCTCGTCTTGGCCCACTTCTCCGCAGATTGAATGTCAAAACTACATCAGAGTCCTGCTGGTGAACAAGACTGAGGTCATGTCCTGCGGAACCAATGCTTTCCAGCCCCAATGCATTACCAGAGAGGTACGGATAAGGGTGTGTGGGTGTGTGTGCGTGCGTGTGTGATGTTGTTGAAATGAGCTGACAACACTGTAGCCCTCAGGTCCTTTGTCTTTTCCAAACCACTGTTCCTTAACCTCCATAAAAAACTACTGGGATTAAGGAAGGATGTGAAGGAGAATTCATCAGGACTTGTGGAAAAGAGACAGCACTTATTTATGATGCAGCGATCGATGGTATTGATGTGTGTCTGCTGTGAGGAAACGACCATTTTTCTGCAGATGGACCCCTTACTTCATGAAAAGCATTTCTGGATACTTTGCCCCGCGGGGGCTTATCATGTCGTTTCATGCAGGGTTTATAAACGTGGACAACGGTGTTAAATATGTTACTTTATTACCAAGGTTTAAATGAGAAGGAAAAAATAAACGAAATGGTTGCTCACACTCCGTATCGCTTGTGTTAATCCACATCAATCCTAATTAGTGTCCTTTCTGTATAATATTTGAATGAATAATACATGCGAAATGTGCATTACACATCGGCCAAATGTACTTCTGTGCATATCGCCATTTAAACATGTTGAGTTAGCAAATAAACAGCTTAAGAAACTCCATCCAACTCCGTGAAATGTGACTTCTTTAAAGATTGTACAATTATATTATGTGTCCCATTAAAAGTTCTCCTTTTGGTTTACCATATTATTCAAAGTTCAAAACATATAAGCACTTTAGCAAGATATGGCATCATTTGGAAAATCCTTAATAACTAGCACGAATCATGTTTGACGATCACAATCAGTTGTTTATGCAGATTGGGGCTTCACATTATTCGTTGCACCCGCAAGGAATAGTTGGACGGCGTTCTTTCCTTTCCTTTTGTAAAGCATGAACTACTGTATCCTAAGCTAAAGGAGATGATAAAGGAAGCATTAAAGCTTGTGTCCTATCTTCTAGATAATTCCAACAGCTCTTTTCATGACCGACACTTAGCTACTTAGGGGTCACTTCCTATATGTTAAGTAAAAGAAAGAAAAAACAACCTTATTTCCCTTTTTCTCTCCGTATCCTCCTCAACATCAGGTGGGGAACCTGAGCAGCGTGTTGGAGCGGGTGAACGGCGTGGCTCGCTGTCCGTACGATCCGCGGCACAACTCCACGGCGGTGGTGACGGAGAGCGGAGAGCTGTACGCCGCCACCGTCATCGACTTCTCCGGCCGGGACCCCGTCATCTACCGCAGCCTGGGAGGCATGCCCCCCCTCCGGACCGCCCAGTACAACTCCAAGTGGCTCAACGGTAAGTGAGCAGAGCTAGCATTATGGATCTAATGTCCTGCTATAACTCCACAAACAAACTGTGGAGGAAATTCTTAAGAGAAACTGAACATGGACAAAGTTTGTCTTTTGTCATATTTAATGCTGTCAAAATTATCGCGTTAACGGCGGTAATTAATTTTTTGAATTAATTGCGTTAAAATATTTAACGCATTTAACGCATGCGCAGAATGGCCCGCCCATACATCCCACCAGTGGCAGCGCCAGGGTTTGGGTGGGGCAGGCTACAGCCATACCAAGAAACGGCTTAGCCCCACCATGAAAAATGATGTCTATCCCCTGTGTGCCTACAGCCATACCAAGAAACGGCTTAGCCCCACCATGAAAAATGATGTTAAAGTAAGCAAAATAAAGTCCGCCAACTCGCGCGGAGTAAATTGCACAGACAGCAGTTAGTAAGATTGATTTCAGTAGCCACTTGTCTGGAAATACCGAAGACTAGAAACGGTTTTGAAAACTTTTGTCACGTAGTGATCGTCTTCTCAATAGAACATCTTTGATAATGTCTTCTGGCCAATCAGAATCAAGATAACGGCGTGGTGTTGTTGCAGGAAGTCCCGACGGAGAGTACTTTGCTGTAGTACATCTCTATACACACATACATCAATACAACATTACGTGTTGATAGAAATCAACACGTAATGAAATAAGACCCCAACACGTAATGAAATAAGACCCCACGGTTTGATGATTGATAGGTGTGTGGGCTGTCTTTCATTTTGACGTACAGAACAATGTTATAATAAACATAAACATACATACTGTATGTTAAATGGATATATCCGCCTTCTTTCATTTATCTTTCCATTCCCACAACAATATACATAAATAAATGGCATATTTTGGACATAGTTCGAATGGTGATTAATCATGATTAATTAATTTTTAAGGTGTGATTAATCTGATTAAAATGTGTTAATCGTTTGACAGCCCTAGTTATATTTAATAAAGTAATAAAGAAAGTCAATATACATATAGTGACATCGATCTCAAATGCAGGAACAGAGCTACTTCTTCCTCGGAGTCGGAGGATAGAGAAGTTGTGCACCCCGCACACAGCTTACAGTCACACTATATAGTAGAGAATATCCAACTGGTCCCACCCTTAAAATCCCGTAGGCATCATCTAAACATCCCCACCATTAAACCATAAAACCCCTCGTTCTAAACCATTTGCAAATCCACCTTTTACACTTCCTTTTGCCCTCCTGAACCCTGAACATATGTCTCTGTTAAACGCATACAAGACTACAAATACAATTGCATATTGTAAGAGACAATCAGAGTATAAGACTATATGTTTTAAATGGTATGATAATTTGACACGACACAAGGTAAACAAGTTTTACAAATGCCTTATGATTCACTAACAAACACAGTGTGGTTTGCAAATACAAAACACCATCTACAAACGAATGCATTAAGTTTTCCAAATAAAAAACGTATCTATCAAACAGACACATTACATGTTTCTAATACATCTTGTGACAAATTTAGCATCTAATCCAACAGAATAAGTCATCAGATGCGGTTTCAACTCTTTCCAAATCCACACAAGGTTAATGTTGTATCAAACAATCTCTGGAAATTCCCGCTGTGACTTCAAACATTTTCCAAGTGGCTCAACGATACGGAAGCAGAGCTAGAAACACGTTTGAAGTGCATGGACTCACACTTAAAATGGTATTAAGTATTGAGGCAATTTGGTTCCTCATTAGTGCAAATGTGAGGTGCTTTCTTTGAGTATGTCTTCATGCTATGTTATACTTTACTCGATTTCTATCAAAGGGAGATTGTAACGATTCATCTGGAGTTGAGTTACAGCTTGTTCCGTGTTTCACGGGGTCAGTGTTTATTTTAAATGTGAGGAATCTAATCCATCAGAATAAGTCATCTGATGGGGTTTCAACTCTTTCCAAATCCACACAAGGTTAATGTTGAATCAAACAATCTCTGAAAATCCCCGCTGTGACTTTAAACGTTTCCCTTGGCCTTCCTGCAGCGGCAGACGGGCAGACTGTTTGAGTAACGCTTCTGTTACTGCCAAGATAGATCAATCTGACAGCGGTGTTTTCAGAGGATTACAAAGACTGTTTGGATTCGGAGTTGTGTGGACACATGGTACAGGTATTAGTGGGATTCATAGACTGGCGGAGGACATGAAGTGCTCTCAATCCCGCTGGGGAGGGTGTCAATAATCTCCCTCCTGCTGACGCTGTGTCTTTCCCCCCTGAACACACCGCAGCAGAAATCCATTCACACACACCCTGACGGCAGCAGAAATGTAGATGGACCTTCCTCTGGAGGAGGCGGTGAGATTACTGGATTCATGGCAGTGGGAGTTATTTCAGGCGTTCATCTTTCTGGAAGTAAATGTCAAATTCACTTTCTGCATCACAGACACTGATAGGTGGCACTTTGAAGACTTCTGGTTGAATGTTCAGTAGATAAGGGACTGTTAGAAAATATATTAGTCTTTTGTTTAAAAAAAAAAGTCTAAGCTCTGGATGTCAAATCTTAGTTGCGTTTGGATTAGTACCATCCAATGCTATTCTGCTGTTTGTGCACTCATTTCAACCTTCGTGAAAGAAAACACCTTGTACAAAAGCAGTGAACAAACATAACATGATAACGTACACACAGGTGGAGATAACAAAGAGGTTGATCTGTGGAAAAGAAAAAATAAGAAAACATAGCTATATACGGCCAGAGCTTTGTTGAGATGTTCTGAGCAGAAGTGAACTCAAACTGAATTCAGCTCTCTTTTTGAGTCACGCCGTCGGCTGCAACTATTAGCCGGGATACTCCAAAGATCAATGAAACATGAAATTGGTCTTTGTGGTCTTTCATCGCTCAGAGTTTCTACGTTTCTGAGCACACGAGTGGGCCATGTTTCTGCCCTTAGTTGGTCAGGCTAACCCAAAATATTGGCTACAGTCACTTCTTCTTTCAATCATAGCACATCTACTTTCTACACATGACAATCATGGACACAGTCACAGAAAGAAAGAGACATACTTAGTAACACTAGAGAAACTTGAGACCATAATAATAATAATAATACATTACATTTATAAAGCGCTTTTCCTGGTGCTCAAAGCGCTTTGGAAGTAAAACAAAATAACAACAAAAGTAGAAAGTGCTAAGGGAGGAGGAATAAGGGCAAGGGGTTAGTTGATTAGGAGTCGAAGGCAAGAGTGAAAAGGAGAGTTTTGAGGGATTGTTTGAATGATGTGAGAATGATGGCAGATCTGACGTGGCTGGGGAGGGAGTTCCAGAGTGAGGGGGGGGAGGCTGCTGCGAAGGCCCTGTCACCCCAGGTCCGGAGCTTTGTCCTGATGGGCTGCAGTAGGTTAGCTTCAGCAGACCTGAGGCAACGGGTGGGGGTGTGTCGTTGGATGAGGTCACAGAGGTAGGGGGGGGGGCAAGGTTGTTTAGGGCTTTGAAAGTGAAAAGTAATATTTGAACTGAAAGCCAATGCGGTGTTTGATGGGGAGCCAGTGGAGGTCATGGAGGATAGGGGTGATGTGGTCGGAGCGTCGGGTGGAGGTGAGCAAGCGGGCAGCTGAGTTTTGGACATATTGAAGTTTTTTTAGTGTGAATGCAGGTGATCCAAAAAGTATGCTGTTGCAGTAATACCATGTTTCGATGCAGCTTCAAACTCTATTCTGATCTAATCTACAGACCCTTAAAGTGTTGTGACTGGGTCTTGAGTAGTTTCTGTTTTAAAGAAATGTGTTGGGCCATCAGTGACAGTGTTGAAAGGGGTGGAACATCTAGAGTAGTTTAGACGCTCAATCTGTTCACACACGATCAGACTCGAGGGTTAACCAGTCTGTCTGTCCCTGCAGTAAATAATCAAACACCTCACGGACCCCGAGCTTTACCCAACGGAACGATAGAAGAGCAGGAGTGATTCTGCTGCAGCAAGGTGCATGTGTGTGAGAGGAGCTTTGACATTTTCTAATTGCTTGTTCTGTCTGACCAGCGCTCCAAAACCAAAACATATTGACTTCACAAAGAAACTGAGAAGCATATTAAAACAGAAAACTAACAAAGCTTGCCTTTCTCTGCTTGATTAAAGACTTAACTGATGAATCCATCATCAGAGGTGTTGTGGTAATTCGTTGTCTTGTGACTAATGCTTTACTCAACTTATCAAAAGCACTAAATGTAACAAACACATGTTCACGACAAGCTCGACAAGACTTGGGACTTTAGAGAGTGGGTCAGAATAAAGTGGAGACAGAGTTGGAGAAGCAGGATGGAATGGGAAGCAAGCGAAGGTGGGGGAGTACTCGTGTGTGTGTGTGTGTGTGTGTGTGTGTGTGTGTGTGTGTGTGTGTGTGTGTGTGTGTGTGTGTGTGTGTGTGTGTGTGTGTGTGTGTGTGTGTGTGTGTGGAAGATGCGGTTGAGAGGGAAGCAGAGAGATAGACTGAGCAGTCAGCGAGCGATGTAATTATTCTTCACGGCAGGGAGAGGGTGAAATTACAGCACACAGCATGCTTCACACACACGCAGGGTCTCTGCCTGTGTGTGTGCACGAGTGTGTCGGCATGTGTGTATACATGGATGCAAGCTGTGTGTGCGTTTCCACATGTGTCCAAGCTGTATGTGAGTGTTTCAAAAATGGACACACACAAAGTTGTGGGCGGAAATAGATGAGTAGCAGAGCGGATAGCGTCCTCATTAGCATAATCGCAGGCACACTCACACACACACATGTTGAACTTCATGCCGTCACACACACACACACACACACACACACTCGCTGTGCTTCTCAGCGTCTGTTAGGGTTATGGAGTTGAGTTCCCGCTGGATTTGGGGTGTGAATGAAAATCTAATTTCCAGCTCTAAGCCTCTCAGATTCAGGAGAAGGCAGGAAGGGCTGCTGGATCCAATCAATCTGCTCCTTATTGGATTGGTCGCCTGCCAGGCACCCCCCAAATGTTTCCCATGATGCATCTGAATGACACGAGGCGCTTTAAAGTCAACAGTGGAATAATGTTAACAATGTGAGGAGGAAGCTGGTGTACGAGCCACAAGGAAGGAAATGTAAAGAAATCCTTTACTGTAGAGACTGAAGCATAAAAACAACATGTCAGGTTTTGAGTTCTTATGTTAGACCTACAGGGGTTGATCGATTGAATTGCAACTATACTGGCTTTTTAATCCTCTTGGATTTTGAGTGCCTGTATTTTATTTCTATTTTAATTTATTTTTCCCCATTTTCAAAGAAGTCCTTTATCAACGGATAAATATACAGAGTAAACTCTTTCCCGGTTTAAATGACGTGTCTTTGCCTTTTCTAAACCCGCTGACGACTTTATAATTAACAATATATTTATCTTTGTTCTCCCAAGCTGAATACATTTTTTAAAAAGTGCTTTTTGGCGTAAACAATGTAATAAAACAGATTTGTCGTTAAGTTTTGAAGAACTGACTCCAGAGGTTAGTCTGCATGAGGTGACTTTCAAAGACTAAAATCTTTTTCTTTTTTACATTCACCAAGTTGAGAAGAAAATAAAAAAAGAGATGTCAATGGACAGTGGCGCCCCAAGACATTCTGGGGGGCCCCAAGCAGAAGGGACATGACACCTCCGACAGCACCAACACCCCCCCCCCC
>NW_011362243.1:21256-24410 GCF_000735185.1 Notothenia coriiceps
CCCCCCGGAGCGGAGCAGCACAACTGAAATTATGAGCTTTTGACGGCGCGTGGGGACCCCTTGAGGGGGTTACCCGACATGTCGTTGCAGTACATTTGCAAGGGTGTTTCATGTTGTCGTTGCTGTGGACCTTCTTAATCTACCTTCTTTGGGGGGCCCCCTTCTGGCCCGGTGCCCCAAGCAGTTGCCTGCCTTGCCTGTCTGAAAGGTGCGCCCCTGTCAATGGGACTCTGCTGGATAAATAAAACAATTTCAAAAATGTTTATTGGGAGCCAAAAACTCGCAACACATGGACACAGAATATGGACATATATTTCCTTTTTCCACTTTTATAGAATTAATTAATTAATTAATTCTGACATTTAACAGCCATGTTATATAGTTATATGTATATACTGTATATGTACATATATTTAAAACCCTTTACAAAGGTCTGTTCCCTCTTATTCCCCAGAGTGACATTATAACACCTCAGTCCTCGGTCTCAAAGGTGTTACGCCCTAGGCAACTGTGCACTGTTAGTGAAAGGAGCTGACATTGAACACAACACGTGGAGAAATAATGTTTCCTACAATATTTTGCAAGACAGATAAGTAATATCAGAACACAATAATCTTGTTGATTTTAAAACCTGCATCAAACCATCTGTTTATGTCTGTTTGGATATAAACAGGCGTTTTGCATTCATGCTGAATCTTGTTTGTGAATTTTAAGCAGCCTTGCTCTTTAAACTGTATCCATGTTTGATGTAAAGCGATGTCACGTGATGCAGACCCTAACCAGCCTGCCAGATCGAACAATCTGTTTGCCGCTCTGCAGGAACTCGTCACATTTGCACCCACGCAGCTTCAGTAATATAATGCAGAATCTGTCCTTTGCCTCACACACACGTACAGTAAGCACACACACAGGTATGTAAACACAGAGAGTCTGTTGTGCATCCACAGAGTGTCTCAGGCAGGCTGTACACACACATTATCTCTTACCTACAACACTCAAACATGCATAAACACAATTAGATCCGTCACATGGCCTTCAGCGGCAGGGAGAGTAGCTGCAAAGCATTAGGATGAGTTTCTCTTCAGTGGTGGTGAGTGGCACAGCGGGCGAAACACACTTCATCTGCATGCCTGGTATCATCAATTCACTTTCTGTTTGGTTTGGTCGACAAGCTGTTTTTGTTACATAATACATATTAAATGATGGCTAATACATAATGCTGAAATCCATAACAAAGAATCAGCCCGATTTTATATGATTTGAGTTTTTGAAATACAATTTTTAATACCAAATTCGATCGGTTTAATATTATTCCACTGATGAGGACCTCCACTTCATTTTAACTGTAAGATTTGGTATCACCTGGAACATTAACCAGTTGCCATCCTACTTTCAATTTACTCATTTCATTTTTATTAAAACACGAAAATACATGAAAATATCAGATTAATAATCTTATTTAATCTCATCTTCTTTCTATTCTCACTCCAGTCTTCCTTCCACAAGGTTACATTATCTCCATACACTCGTGTTTTGACTCCAAACTAATTAAAGTGCACAATAAGCAAAGTTAAAGATAATTATTTTTCAATAGATGTCGCAAAAATATTATTATTCAGAACTCCTTTGGCCACACTAATCTGACAATGTGATCTTTGTGATATGTAACGCTCCAAAACATTGGCAAGGGGGCGGGACACCTCTAAGCGGTTGACCAATCACAACAGAGCCGGCCAGCTAACCAATCAGAGCAGACTGGGCTCTGGTTTCAGACAGAGGGTGAAAAGAGGTGCTGCACCACAGACAGTATGAGAAGAGCTTTTTGAACATCAAAGCATGGAGACATGTCACAGTAGAGACACTAAATAATAATATGAGTAAATGTTGTTTAATTTAGAACTTAGAACTTGATTATCCTTAACAAAACTTTTAAACCCTCCCTTAGCTTATTGTTCATGCAGTCGGTCGAAACCATGTTATTTTTTACTGTAGATATAAAATGGGATAACAGCGCAGCCTATTAGGGTGAAAGGTAATTGTCAAAAATAACCTCCCCTTTTGTTCATCAAAAAATTACTACTACAAGTTTACCCCTTAACCTCACTTTCGTCTTGGGAAATTTATAAGATTTAAGGAAAATGGTCATGTCAACAACTTCCTTAAGACCGGAACAATAAATTCCCATTTGGCCTCCCACTTCAAAAGAATTTAACTAAACATTATATATTCTTATTAGTGTTATGGTCCAAGTCACAACCAATACGACAAACCTCCTGGGATTCTCTTCCCTTTTATCTGTAAACACTTACAGTTGATAAAACTAACTTATTGGTTTCAGTTGCTAACTTTTAATGGTTTATGAAAGGAGCTACCTTTTATAAAAAATCTTTAGGGGTACCCAAAGACATTGACTTATAAGTTTTGTTGTTTGTTGAAGCCACAAGGGAAAAAGTGTTCAAATCAAACTGTCTCTTTGTATTGTTTTGGGGTTTCTTTTGGAGGGACACCACTAGTAGTGTCGAAAGAGTAGAAAGGTCTGGTAAAGTCTTTGCTACATGTCTTTTGTTGAGGGTACGTGACCTGCTAGTGGTGAAGAGTGTGGCCGTGTGGTAACTGGTGCATTTCACTACAGTGGTGTTATGAGCGGTGGTCGTGTTGTGTTTGTTTCCTCAGTGTAATTAGACGTGGCTCGTGTATTTTTGGGTCTTTGTTAGTTCTTTTATAAATTCTATTATTGTGTGTGTGAGTGGTGTTGGTGTTGTGGTGTTTGTCGTGTGTGTGTGTTTAGGGTTGTTTACGTGTGTGTGGCGTTTGCGGTTGTTGTGTGGTGTGTGTGTGTGTTGTTGTGGTGTGTGTGTTGTGTGGTTGTGTTGTGTGTGTGTGTGTGTGTGTCGGGTGTGTGTCGCTGTTTTTGTGTTTGTGCTGTGTGTTGTTGTCGTGTGTGGTGGGTTTGTTTTGGGTTGTGTGTGGGCCGGACTGGTGTGTGTGTAGTAGGCTGTGTGTGTGTGTGTGGTGTGTGTGTGTGTGTGTGTGTGGTGTGTGTGGTGTGTGTGCTGTGCATTACCTTACACGGAGTTCCGGCCACTCCGGAAAAATACTCCCTTTATTCTAATTTTTTTTACTTCGTCTCTTTCCCTTCTCTGTTTTGACGACT
>NW_011362243.1:27253-30466 GCF_000735185.1 Notothenia coriiceps
AAGTTTAATGAATATTTGGCCTGTCGTTTTCCGTTAGCGTGCTGCTGAGTCAAACAAACAAACAAACAAACAAACAAACAAACCAAGCCTTTAGAATGACCGCACTGAGACATAAAGCCACTGGATAAGAAAGGCATATCATGACGGATCATGTAGTCGAAACAACCAAGAGAAGAATAAAAAGGAGAAATCTTAAACAGCAACACCTCAGGGATCTTATTGAAAACGTTCAACAACAACAACACCCAGCGTATAAAGATAAGGCTTTACACTGAGATGCATATCAGTTGTGTTTACCTCACACACTCCCTGGTGTTCTGATCCGTACAGATTGTGGCTCAGTGATATATCAAGTATTCAAGTCATTTACTTGCTACACATCTCATGAAAGGACAAACTACCGCTGGAGGGATTTAAGCCTTTGCAGACCATTTACATGCACACAAACACAACACACATACTAGGCGAAAGAAAGCTCCAAAATGATTTCCCGAAACATCTGATTACTCCAATGTTTCGTTGGATTTGTAAGAGACTATTTCAGTTGTGGATTATTCATCATTTGGTGCTCTGGTGAGTTTTATCCGGGGTATAACTACAAAATAACTACAGTGTGTTTTCTGTATAATAATAGAAACATGTCACGTCGGGGCAACAGTGAGGCTCACTGGTGTGTTTAAATAGAGGCTGAACAACACATGAGCTCCATGGCACAGAGGGGACACAATACATCAGGCTTGCATACACACACAAAAACAGTTTGTCGGATCAGTTTTGTTTTTTTATTGGATTTTATCACAAAAGAAAATATAGAAAATCACCGGCTGTAGAGTTTTCAGTCAAACTAAGAAAACCACATTGTTCAAATCTCAAAAAGAATGTACTCAGAGTGCTATATTTAAAGTGGACCTATCATGCTATATTTGAATAATATAGTGTAGGACCATACCTATATAAGGCATATTTATACTTTTTATTTTTCAAAATACCAAACAGATCATGCATTTTAGCCATTCCTCATTTCGCTCAATTTAACACTGTCTTTGCATCATGGGCTGATTCTGTGAGAACAGCACCATCTACAGGCCTGGCATATGTACTACAGCGTCTCCAGCGCTTTCCAACGGCAATGTCCGTGGCTGTCTCCTCCTGATTGGTGGAGTTGGCCCAATAGCCGTAGCGCCACTTCTGTGACGTCATAGAAGTGTTCAAATCTGGATCAGTCTGTATCAGATCCGTTGCAGCCCCTTTTTAAGAGATTTGGGTATGGAGGAAAATAGAGAGGGTTGTGTTTTCTGACACTTGGTGAGTTCCCTGGAACACCGGGGACACATATTCATGTATAAAAGACGTACAAAAGTGCATTTTGCAAGATAGGTCCCCTTTAAGCAATAGCTCACGACAGGCCGTGGTATATACTCATTATATCACAGCTAAGGGGCGTGGTTCGGCCCGACCATCTTAAACTTTGTTAGTTAGTTAGTTTCGTAACGGACGTAATGTAACGGTTGTAGCTTTTCTCAGACGCGGAGGGATACTGACTTGTTGTGAAACTACGATTCTACCCGTGATATACGCTCATTATATCACGGCTAAGAACCAATCAGATTGCTTAATTTGACTCGTCCGTTTTATAAAAATATATATATTGCAGGATTGTTATTCCTGTTGCATTCAGCAGCTTTGTATTGTTGTTCCCGGATGGGGATGACAGCAGAGGATATCAGAAGTCGATGAAATGGATTTGAACGGTGATGAATTGTGTAAAATAAGACAGGAAATCAAGCGGCATCTCAGCAGACTCCCAGCGACGGGGTGGGCTGTTGGGATGAGATGAATCATGGGAGAAGGAGCGTGAGTCGTAATGAAAGTGATCATGAGAGCAGCAGCAAACAGCAGAGCAGATGTCAAACAGCTTCTCAATCACTTCCAGGGCTTTTAAGCATCTGGGCTGCATCCATTAGTGCGATGGACTGTATTTCTTCAAGTGCTCCACTTCTCTCTGTTCTCTCGATGTTCTGTGCTGCAAAACAGGGATGTGAAAATAAGAAGAGCGGGATACGGGGCTGTAGCTTCACCAGGATGCTTGTTTTGACATGCGTATTGCATCATCACCATAAAAGAGACATCTGTTAAACTGACAGCTAGAAATACATTTTAAAAAGTCATTTATCACGTTTTTCCGCATCACTTTATAATTGCCTTCACTATAAATGGCATTTATCAAATTGAGACGTAATTTAACTCTTGTTAGAATTTACTAATTAAAAATCAATCACATACATTTTTGGGACTTTAATACATTTTTGGTAATAATTACAAAACAATCTGTAAAATGTGTTGAACAATTAGGGTTACTTATAGCACTTTGTTAATGGAGCATAATACGTTTTTGAACGGTCTAAAACCAGTATTTGTATGACATTTAAAAAGTTGCACTGATATAATACCTTGTCACTGACTAACTAGAAAATTCCCTTATCTGTGTGACTGGCGCTTTATATACTGTTATCGATCCTGATGCCAATATTGCCAACGTTAAGTAGTTATTGATGAGTGAGTCTCATTCTGAGTTCATCCCGATAGTTTTGGCTCCTCTTCAGAAACCATAACTAGTAGAGATAACATTTCTCGGCGTGAGAATCTGAGTTCCCTGATCAAGCATTTGAGTGATTTCTGTGTGTTTAGTGAGTAAAATGTGGCCGTGGCGGCTGTTTTCTAATGGCGCATTTCCACTGCAGGGCCTCGCACGGCTTAGCACGGTATGGTTAGGCCTTGGTAGGCCTGGCTCACTTTATGCTGCATTTCCATTACAGTGTAGTAGCTGGGGCAGTAACTATAGTAACGCAGTGTAGGCGGAGCCGTGACGTCATCTTCAATGAGAAACACAAAACCAACATCAGCCGTTAGCTGTTAGCACTCAGAGCTCACAGCTCTTCATATCTGTTCAGAAACTAGACAAAAGTTAAACAAGTACAAACCACAGACTGTCTGTGTCATGGAGAATACAGTCGCTGGTTTATTTATGTCTGTAGGCCGTTGTTGTGAGTGTGGACGGTCGGAGCATATATAACGTTAGCTTAGCAGATCTCCATTCAGAAAACACGCATTTTAAAAGGTTTTTCGCCTGCCGTCTGTCTGCAGACTTGTCAAAGCATTAATTCATGGTTTTTACTAACCGGTATCAGTATGTTGTTACTTCAGCATCATTTT
>NW_011362244.1:5102-9170 GCF_000735185.1 Notothenia coriiceps
AAAAAATAGTGTCAAGGGAAGAGTGCTACTGCTATTGAGGTCCAACACTGTGATGAATAGCAGATACAGGGAGGAGGTGGAAAAGTTTTGGGACAGTGAAAGAGGAAGTAGATAGATCGGAAAAATGTCGCAAAAGTTGAAGTTGGAAGCAGGTGGAGGAGGGAAGGAAGAGGAAGAGGAGGAGACGTGTTTCCAGGAAGGAAGAGGAGCAACAGTATCAGGGAATGGTAAAGGTGGAAGTGAAGAAAGAAGGAAGGAAGGAAGGAAGGAAGGAGGGAAGTGTAAGGAAGGACAATGTCTTTGTTAAGGTTTTGGAAAGAGCACAACATTCTGTGTCGATTAAATATATATTTAAAAACAATGAGTTATTGGAGAAAGTCTGGGGGGGAGAAACATTGATGCTTTGTGAATATGAAAAAGTAAGAAAAGAGAAAGACATTTGGGAAAAATGAATAAGATTGAAGTAAGATGTGGATTTGAGAGGAGAAGAGGAAGAAAACAAATTGGAAAGACGACAAGGAAGTTCAGAGAGGACAACAACTAATGGAAAACATAATATAAGTGAGGATTAAGACGATACATATCCGAAACAAAAGAGAAACAAATACAAAAATGACTAGGAAGAGGGTATATGTTAACTCTTAGAGGATCGAAGAAACAGGAAAAGTTTTAGGAAGTAGGAAGGATGGAGAAGGAGAAGGAAGGAAGCGTCTTAGGAAAGGGGGGAGGAGGAAGTGGGGGCATCAACAACCATCTTTCCCCCTCCCCAGATGGTGAAAAGGCTGCAGAGCGCGCTGCACTCCGCCGTGCGTTTTGTTCCAGCCACAAAGTGCCCAAAGCACCGATCCGTTCCGAGCCAAAACAAGCCAAACCGGACCACGGCGTGCGTCCCCCTTTACGCATCCCCCGCCTCCAACCACCACCACCACCACCGCCTCCTCCTCCTCCTCCTCCCCGACCGCCTTTCTGTGGCAATGGAGCCGTAACCAACCTCTTAACTGAGCCGAGCGTGAGAAATAGCGACGGAGACAGAGACAGCTGAGAACAAGCGGCTATGGAGGAGAAGCGCAGGGAGGCTGGAGTCTAGACAAATTAAAACACACCCGGATTACTTTTTTGCAACATTTTTGAACTCTAGTACCGCTATAAAAGCAGGGATTTCCCGGTTTTATTTTTTCTCTCATCTCTATTATATAATTGCACGGTGAGGATGCAGGGGAAGGAGAGGAGCTTCTGCACGGGATGCTGGAGAATAACGCTGCTGTTCTGCGTCCTGGCTCTGCACTTGATGCCGCTGTCTGTCCACGGTAAGAAAACTGCCCTTCACCGTGCACTGAAATCATGCAAACAAAAAACCTTCCACTTTTCGAAAAATGTGCTTCAAAATTGCTGCAGCAGCATCTGAGGAGCCAAGGTACCTACACACACTCCCACAGGGCAGCCAGAAAGGAGGTCAGTGAGCCTCGGATTGTGGGTTAGCAGGCGCTGCACACTCAACTGGTTTTGATAGATATTGGATAGTAATATTATGTGACATTATTCTGCACTTTATATTGGTTTTTAAATCTCCCACTCAATGCAAACTGAGTATTCAATTGGATTTTGGAGAATCTGTCCTCAGAACATTTGAATAATCCACATTTTGGATGGACAGTAGAGCAAATATTGCCTTAATATGATACTGTAGTTATATCACAAGATTAAAAAAATAATCTTGCATTGATATAGTGGACACATTTCAGAGCGAAATCACTATAAAATACTCAGTCCCTGCAGGAATATTTGTCACAGGAGACACAAACTGAAATTAGGTCACAGTAAAGACACATCTAAGCCCTTATGGATATTATAGAGACACAAGAGGGGGTAACAATGAGGTCAATTTAAACCCATTGGACCCTAGACGCACTGCAAAACATAATGGAAATAATTCAATTATTGTGAGACCCCAAAGAGATATCTGCAGACATGAGTACAGAATGAGTTTACTATGAGCTCAATGCAGGAAAATTACACAACATGGCGGGTTAAAAATGACAATTTAACTCCACACACCACAGGAAACACCGGTAACACACTACTGAAGCTTTTTTCAGCAAAATCCGGTCACTAAATGAACACTATGGATTATTGCAGTCACATTTAAAGCCACAGTCGGAGGAGAATTTACAGAGATGTGTGACAGTGACAGCGTCCAGCCGATGCAGTAAAGCAGATCCCTGGAGGCACACTGGCACTACAGCCACACAAAGGCGAGGATTAGTGCCGGGGGGACTTTATGAATAATGCATGAAGGGATGTGGATGGACATTCTGATACACAGAGGGGGAAAAAACCAACCAGAGTAAACATAAAAAAAAGACATGGAGGCTTTCTTCCCCTCTCTGTCTCTTTGTCTGAGATTCATTGCACACGGCGAGCTACATTACTGTCAGATTAATAATGCAGCAGCGTGCACGGGATGAAATCAGTCTGGCGTTATAATCTAATATAATCTGGTTGATTCCTTTCATTGCACCGGGTACAATTCATGCAGTGTGATGTCAAGGTGAAGCCCCCACTAAATAATATGATGTTTTTTTATGGGTGTTTTATTTGGAGCGAGAACAATTCCTCCAGGAACGTGAGGAACGCTGCATAATCTGAGCCAATAATGATTGTGCACACTGACCAGTTTATCATCAGCTATTACTTTGGTGTTCCCTTCAAATGCCACAAGTTTTAGGGTTTTTAGGAGCAAGTGGATTTATTCCCGATTTACCAACGTTTTATAGAAATGTAAAAAAAAATGGTATTCCAAGCAGTTTCATAGTTTGTAGTGTAATCCACATGCATACTGTGGCAACATTGTGTAAATGATTTGGCCTGATCTCCCTTAAATCAAAGTTTGACATCCAAGAAGTGGAAGAAACTATCGATGCCATTGGGTGTTGGTTGAATATGAAGCTGCATTCAGTAGGTTAGCTTAGCGTAAAGAATGGAAACAGGTGGAGACGCCTAGCATGGTGCCAAGGTAAAAAAAAAAAAAACACCTACCACATTTTTTTATTTCACTAATTAACAAAACGTCCACTTTGTAAATGCAAAAAGCAGGCAGCAAATGTTCCGTCATTCTGCAGTTATATTGGTTTGGACATTTCCCAGTCAATGCAATCTTATAAGTAAATTGGATTTTGGAGAATTAGCTTAGCATAAATATTGGAAGCATGGGAAACTGCATTGATAATCCAAAGGTTAAAAAATCTACCTAATACCTTCCAAATTTGATTTATTAACATGTAGTTGGTGCTGCCGCCTCACAGGAAGAAGACCAATTAGCTCTTCAATCCCCCCCCCTTAGGGATGTTTATGTCACTTTTCATGGATGCTGCGGGGAATTTGTGTCAGCTTGACCTCAGGTGGATATTTAACAAAAAGAGGTTGGCAGATCTAGTGCAGACGTCTTAAAACAACCTTGGGCTAACCCTCCTCCTCCACCCCCTTCACACACACACACACACACACACACACACACACACACACACACACACACACACACACACACACACACACACACACACACACACACACACACACTCATCTTCTCGCTTCACCGGTGGAGTGTGGAGTCGGCAGCTTGCCCCACATCTGTGAACGACGCTCAGACGACCAAAGCCAACCGCCCCGACTTGACAACAGCCGACCAGAATACTGTCAGTCATTTCCTGCCGGCTTTTTTCTCCGGTGGCCATTTGCAATCCTCCTTTTCCTCCTTCAGTGTGTGTGTGTGTGTGTGTGTGTGTGTGTGTGTGTGTGTGTGTGTGTGTGTGTGTGTGTGTGTGTGTGTGTGTGTGTATACAGATGATATGCCGGTGTCCCTCCCTTACTCCCTTCCCCCATGCACTGTTAAGCTGGTAGATAGGTGATTGGCAGACTAATGGTTTCTAAACTGAAACTCATGGACATACATGCCCTTCTCCTCCTCTTCCTTCGGCCTGCTGACACATATCTGCATGCCGGCAGATAATCTTTGATTAAGCTAACCCCCACCATCCCCCCCCCACGACTCCACTATCCAGCCTTTTGCAT
>NW_011362244.1:9260-9784 GCF_000735185.1 Notothenia coriiceps
AAAATCTTAGTGCTTGACTAATAATTTAACTGATTTAAAATATGATAAATTACAAATGTTATAATGGTGCATTAGATTTGTTTTGGACTAATTGTCAGACAAGAGCTTATCTTTTCCCATTTGTATGTTTGATGATACATAATGTGTTCACGCTTAGAAATTTCATTAGGGCTCAAAACGTTGGCTGAGTTTTGGCACACGATGATATGAGTGGTGGCTCTACGCCTACAGACCATTGCCGTGTGTGTGTGTGTGTGTGTGTGTGTGTGTGTGTGTGTGTGTGTGTGTGTGTGTGTGTGTGTTTGTGTGTGTGGCCTAGCATTACTATACTTGTGGGGACCTAAATCTGTTTACACAGTGCGGGGACTCGCCTCCCTTATGGGGACAAATTGGAGGTCCCCATGAGGGGAATCATTAATTTTAGGGTGAAGACTTGGTTAGGTTTAGGGTAAGGGTTAGGGTTAGGCATGTGTTGGTTATGGTTAAGGTTAGGATAAGTCTCCAGGAAATGCATGTAAGTCAAT
>NW_011362244.1:9824-13140 GCF_000735185.1 Notothenia coriiceps
CTTGTGGGGACCTAAATCTGTTTACACAGTGCGAGGACTCGCCTCCCTTATGGGGACAAATTGGAGGTCCCCATGAGGGGATGTATACATGGTGTGTGTGTGTGTGTGTGTGTGTGTGTGTGTGTGTGTGTGTGTGTGTGTGTGTGTGTGTGTGTGTGTGTGTGTGTGTGTGTGTGTGTGTGTGTGTGTGTGAAAATGGGTGTAGTCCATCAATACTCTAGCTCTAATGTCTCGATGATATCATTTCCCGTATTGGTGTATTCATTATTTCTGCAGGATGATTTCATGCTCGTTGACTGTGTGTGATTTGCAGCAGATGTACACATTTCCCTGTCGGCCATTCAAACATCTCTGTTTTTACTCTTATAATGCAAGAAGGAAACAATGTACTCTACATTTCTTAAAATACTGCCTGAAGCGGTCAACGGGAAGCAGAAGAAGTGAGACAACAAAGTCTGTACATGTTAGATCATCTTTCTAAGTGACGGAGTGACAGACATTTAGAGCAGCCAGGAGTGATGTCTGAATGTTCATATTTCATTTTGAAAACTTCTCAATCTGCTGAGCATCATTTAAGCAGAGTGGCACCAAAAGGAAAGACGTTTTTTATCCGGCTGTACTTTGAATCTGATAACAGTTACTCATTAAATCATACATTTTATTGAGTGCACATATTTGGGACCTGAGTTGGGATTTTACCAAGTACATTTCCGCAAGTAACGTACAATTTTGAGGTACTTATTCTTCGGTTGAGTACTTTGATTTTGTATTTCAATATCTTCGCATTGTGAAAGCCGTTGAATGAGTATATACTCTTCACTCTACTTAATGGAGCTAATTTTCAGGCAAAAAAAACAATGATGCGAGAAAAGAAAAAAAGAGACCAAATACGCAATAAACAGTTAAAGATGAATTTAACTGATTATAACGGAAGTATTTTAAAATGTTCTGTATATATTTGGCTGAATTTATAGCATTTTTGTAAATTCTTCGGCCAAGATATCCGTGTAGACCACATCTAAAATTGGGACAGCCCTAATACATACATTAAAGACATGGTCATGGTTAAAGGATTAACAAATAGTTCAGACAATTTTCAGTTAATGTCATTATAATGTCAAGTAATTTATTTTGCAAAAACTAGCAGATATTAACTTGTTTTTGCAAATAAACTTTATTGACAGTCTCTTCTCCATCAAACCTTTCTCGTAGCACTCATTTGGGATCTGTTGAACTAATATGTCCGCCATCCCAGATTAATCTGATTGTCGGGAACTACGTGATCCTAATCTCATTTGTAACATCCTCCCACCTGGATCTGCTGCAGGCCAACATCAGCATACGTACTGATCAGTGTGTGTCCACAGGCCTGACCCCAGCTGCTGTGTGTGTGTGTGTGTGCGTGTGTGTGTGTGTGTGTTTGTGTGTTTTTTTGTGGGTGGGTGTAATATACAGTACGTGTGTTTGTGTGGGTTTACACTTCAAATCCTTTTAACCGGTGTTATGTGATTTGGGAGATAAGATCATCTGGTATTGTTCCTTTTTATACTAGTCATCTTTTACGCGTACCCCTGGGAAATTACGACATCCCGTGTTACATATTCAAAGTCTGTTATTGATTCAGTAATAGAATGATTGAACAAATTTCCCGGGATTTTTCTCTCTCTCTCGTCCCTAAAAGTAGGTGTACACGAAGCCACATCAAACAACTTGCGTGTTACCTTTGCGCAGCGTGCACTTAAGTAGGGCATAAGGTCAATGAGAGAGTTGACGGTCCGTCTCAAAGAACTCAGTAGTGTGTTGTATTATATTAGCTAGTACTTCACGTCGTCCGGGACGAGTGATTAATAACTAGTTGGTCTCGAATGTTTATTCTCTCAGTCAGGGGTCAGTGTAAACGACGCCTGGTATGCCATCGTGATTTATAGAGTCGTCACTTTACTTCCCAGTTAACCTGAATAAATCCCAGTTGTCAGACAAACTTCGGTCCTCCTGTGACTCATTGAACCCCTCTCGCGGAACTCCGCACCACAGAAATAAAAAGTGGTGGCACAAAGACAAAATATTAACTGCTTCTCCCTATAGCTGTGAATTCTTTCACAGAATTCACAAACAACTAACAATACACAGATTGAAGGGATCCTCTCTCTCTCGCACGACCCCCGTCTCCATTTACATCATCCTCCGCTCGCAAAAACACATACTCTTATTCTTCATCTCTCCGATTCTTGTAGACAAGTTTCCAACTACTCTGTCCTGTCACACATAGTTAAAAAAATATATCTCCATCAAGGTAAACCAATCCAGTACACACTGTTATACACTGAATCGACTTCCATAGGTACTTGATAGAGCGCTTCATTTTCCGGGTATCGTCTACGCTGTGATGTACGAGTGAATCGTTTCTTCTCACTACTCCCTTTAATCGCCTTTGCTGACATGTGTCACATTTCTGTCATGTGACTGCCTCTATTGACCCTTACGTGTACGCTGTCTCCTCTACTCTCTAACGTCCTCTAATCTTTTATTCGAACTCGCTTATTTTGGATTAGTACTTACTTCGTCGTCACTTCCTCTTTTCACTGACATGTCCGCAGTTAGTCTCCATATTTCACATCCGCTCGACTCTCCCGATGTGTCTTCGGGTATTACACCGCATCGTGTTGGCTGCCGTCGGCGTAGACTCAACCCGCGTACGTGAGTGTGTATTACATATTCATTATAGTGCTCGCGGCCTTTACTTGTAAGCCTGTGATGTGACCTTATAGTTTCGCGCTTATTGAGTGGTACCTAAGGAAATGTGTGCTACATATAGTCTATTGGAAACCACAACACGATGTGTCTGACGTTAAGGCAGGTGGTCTCGGGAAGTTGTGGTGTGCTTGCGCGTGTACTGTACTCCGTTGCGGGCACTATTCAAACACGTGTTTACCTTCCCGACTGTCCGTCCATCCGTACGTCAAATGAATAGCCCCCGCCAGTCTAACTAACGCGAGCACCCCCAAAAATGTCGCATGCGAAGGTTGTTGTGTTACGATAAGAAAAGTGAGGTGTGGTGTTGTTTTGTGTTGTTTTCCCGTAGAATTATACTAAGTAACGATAGTCCTACAATTTCTCCGTAAGGGTACTTTATGTATGTTCGTTTTTCGCAAAGACTCCTTAATGGATGGGGATTATGGAAACATCGGAAGTCAATTAGAGTTTACAGGAGTCATTAATAAATCACAGACCCCGTAACGTAAGTCGATGCCAGGGACAAATAGTGTATAAATTTTAACACTTTTTGTTTGGGGTAACACCGTGGTGGCAGTCTCCT
>NW_011362244.1:13350-21677 GCF_000735185.1 Notothenia coriiceps
ATGCAATGTGCAATGTGCACATTATCCCGCTTATTACATGGCCACATTCTCAACAAAGTAACGTTATGACTCCCACTATTAATTGAAATGCTTTTATGGATTTAGAAAATTATTTTATTGATTTAAAAAATAGTTGTATGTATTGATTTAAATTGACATGCATCCGCTAAGAAAAATAGTCCGTTGTTACTTTTTGAACTAACGTAGCAACGGCAGGAACTGCTTCGATAGCGTTTTTGAGGAGCTTTTTGATTACAGATTTGAAAACATTGCTGCTTGCTTTAAAAGTAGCACAATTCATTATGTCAAACCTTGGAAAGTATCTAGATATCCCTGCTCTAATGCCAAAGTAACTGGCAACTGAATATGTGTCGCCGTCTCATGTCTATGTCTGGACCGTTGCGTAAAAAGGAGGATTTCTGCCCGTTACTTCTCCGCTGTTTTCTTGTCGCTCTTGTCTTGTCAGTTAGAAAAACTGTATTAACTTAAATCGAACGGACTTGTTTGTTTAGATGTGAGCGTCCTTAACAACGGTCAATAAGTCCTTGACAGCGGTCTGTCTGTTCGGTATTAACAACGTGTCACGTGTTCTGAATTGACCAATCAGAATCGCGTATTCAACTAAGCCATGTAATAAAAAGAAATAAAGTAGTGCAAAAGACTGAAATACAATGCGTGACTGCAATACTTTGGGAAAGTTATCGTCCTTGTACGTTTTTGCATACGAATCTGAGTCAAAGGTAGCTTTATAAAACTCATCTAAGTCCTAAAATGCAAGTGTCCCTTCCTGCAGGTGCTTCTCGTCGTCCTTGTCAGCGTCCAGGTGTTTTCCCCTGCAGGTGTGACAGTTGTCCGGGGTGTCATTGTCTTCGTCCTCTTCGCTTGTCGTTCAGAAGTCTTTGCCGCAGGTGGAGAAGGTCGGAAGTTTCCATCGCCAGTCTGAACAGTGCCGGCTGCTGCTGTCCTTCCCGCTCAAAGACGAAACAATTATAGTCCCGTATGTGCGCTTTTTTAGTTTTTTTTGTTGCAGTGCTGAGTTGGCGTTGTTCTCAAACTCTGGGTGCCCTTGAGCAGTAATTTACATATGTGTGTGTTCATGTAGGCGGTGTGTGTGTGTGCAGAAAAAAAAATGAAAGATGGAATAAAAGCACATATTTCTTGTGTGCGTAGGCTTGCACCTGTCTCTGTGTTTGCTGTGTATATGGTGTACATGTGAGTGTGTGTGTGTGCTTTTTCATCTGAAGGTGCTAGACTGTGTGTGTGTCCTTGGGAAGCGAGTCATCGAGTTCATGCTCGTGCACGATCTCTCCTCTCCGTCTGGCGGTGCACGGTCCTCCTGTCTCCTCAACCATCTTCCCCTGCTGCACACTGTCATATTAGCATTCAGGGCACCCTCACACGCTGATGTGAACACACACTTAGTGCACACACACACACACACACACACACACACACACACACACACACACACACACACACACACACACACACACACACACACACAGCAAGACGCACACTTGTTCACCAGATTAAGCTTCTAAAATGTGAATATTTTTTCTAGATTACTAAAAATCTTCTATGGTTCTAGTTACATTTAGAAAAAGTCAAATCTGGGCTTTTCCCTTTCGGTGGCGTCTTTCATTTGTTTGACTGATTTATCAAGAAAACACGGGACACAGCTTCACGTTTTTTAACTGTTTCTTTATAAAACAGAAATGAATAAGAGCATCTTTTACTGTAATGTCAGACTGACCACTTACACATCTGACACACACAGATGCTTGCATGCTTACACTTGAATATGAATTGCCTAACGGTTCAAAATCAGGTCACAAGGGAGGAGGAAAAAACAGGCTGTGTATATTTAAATGCATGGATGCACAGTATGCATAGACTTAACATGCTAAACACACTCCCAGATACACACACACACATCTATAGAGTGGCTTCACACACGTGCATGCACACGTGTCCACACACTCACTGAGGAATCGCACAGTATCACATTTTTCAACCTCATAAAAGCGCTGTTCTTCAGAGATAAACACATTATGATTAGTTGTGTATGTCCCTGTGTGTGTGTGTGTGTGTGTGTGTGTGTGTGTGTGTGTGTGTGTGTGTGTGTGTGTGTATGTGGATACAGATCTTGCCTGTTTTTTTGCAGCTCTAGGCCGAGAGCGTTTCCATAGCAACACATCCTCGCTCCATCCCACCACCTGTGGAGTCAGAAATGAAAGGATGTATGTGATGGGAGGAGAGGAGGAGAGAGAAGAGAGGAGAGCGAGAAGGATGGAGAGGAAATTAACTAAACGTATGAGATAAGATGGAGGTGATGAAGAGGAGGTGAGGAGATGACAAGACAAGGGAGAAGAAGAAAGTAAGAAAAGATGGCGGAGAGATTTAGAAAGAGAGGTGTAAAATCGATGCAGAGGTTTTCAATTAGACCGAATGTAGACCTCTGCATTTCCTCCTTATATCGATATCAATGAGCAGCGTTGAGTAAAGATTAAAAACCCTCATGGCTTATTCATTAGTGAGAAACTATGTGTGTGTGTGTGTGTGTCTGTGTGTGTGTGCGTGCGTGCTTGCGTGCGTGCGTGCGTGCGGTTCAGGTTTAGGTATTTGATGCTTAAATCAATGAGTGAGTGGAAGAGGCTCTCCCTGCCTCTCCATTCACTCAGCTCAATGCAGCCGTTTTCATCCCTCCTGTGTTTAATGTCCACGCACTGCAGGAAATGCAAAACACTGTAGTCAGATGTGTTATGCAATAAGCACTGAAACCTGAATAAATGACTTATTACAGTTGCCTCGATCCACTATTTTCCTTTTTGGAAGAGTTAGAAATTACAAACATTCTAAATATCTGATTAAAACGTGTTCAGGCAAAGGAGCTTATGAAAAATGTAGAAAGCAAGGTTACGTTTGCACTTCACCCCTCGCTGTGCCTCTTCACCTATTTCCATCGCTGACCTTTCCTGCAAGGCGGCACAGCACTTTATGACTGATATATAATTGAAGCCGAGCATCACTTTGCCTCTTCTTTCTATAGGTTAAATAAGTGACTTCAAGGAAAGTGTTGCCCCTCGCTCTGCAATTACTGACTCCTGGTCAAATGTTGCACCTTTTTAAAAGCTAATGTGTTTTTCTAAGAACTTTGAGTACTTAGCAGACCATGTTAGAGATGATGACACATGCCAAAGTGTAATGGTGACGGCGTTGGACTCAAAATAACTTTTTCCAATGTACTTACATTAGGGAAGAGACGTCATCATCCGAAAGGCCAACTTGCTTAAAAAAATCTCTGAAAACTCACGTGTTCACTCTGGCTTTCAAATTCTGATCAACAATTTTAATTTCCTCCATTTATTTGACTGAGTCGAGACAAGCGTTGATGCAGAGGCGGGGCTTAGGGAAAACAAAGGTGTGCCTGCGCTATTGGCCAAGATACATGTATTTTTTTTTTGCAGGTAAATGCCCTTCCCTTTATATGTTAGTGGTAAAGATTACAGTATAATAAACTGTTCCATAGTAAAATAATACTTTGAAAGGAGACATTTTGCTTTATGAGTACTTTTATACATATATGTCGAAAGGGAGGTCAGTTTGGCCAAAGGAGCATCTAAGCTCTTGTTTATATGCCAGTGTCAAACCTTTGCCATGCTACCCCCAGTCTGGGTCACCAAACTGGCTGGCGGGCCCTAACTGTCACAACCAATCATATTCATTTTAATACGTTGTCACAGCCAATCATAGCTCTCCGGGTCACTATGGGTGGTTTTGGTAGGCTACCCCTCTCCTAAATGATCCGGGTTAAACAAAAGACCCCGAAAGTCGGCCGCTCGCCAGCCCAGGCTTACAGCACTTGGCCTTGAGGCGCCGTCACACACACACACACACACACACACACACACACACACACACACACACACACACACACACACACACACACACACACAAGAGAAGACATTGCCAAGCTCTTCTCATTATGAACATCCACACCCTTCACCAGAAGAGCTGGAAGCCACCCCAATTACCAGTGGGTTATACTGGCAGAGGGTCAACACACACACACACACACACACACACACACACACACACACACACACACACACACACACACACACACACACACACACACACACACACACACACACACACACACACACACACACACACACACACACACACACGCTCACTCATATAAATAGTGTCACAGACATGCAGTTTGAGGAATCTCCTTATGTCATACTGTTTGATTATCTCATGTCCACTGGGAGGCAAACAAACAGAGACTCTTTTATTTCATCAGTTTGGTCTCATTTGGGCCTCAGTGTGAACCGACCCGTCCCAATCTGACCCGACATCGACTCGTCCACTGATCTGCCAGGTCTGCGGCTCGAACAAAAGATGCTAGTTATTGTTGTTTCTTCCCTAGGGTTGCACTTTAAATCCCCTCAAAACCCTTTTTTATGGACATACTCAGGTTACTTAGGTTTCTTATTTAAAGAGGCCCTATTAAGCTTTTGGGGGTTTCTCCCTTACCTGTAGTGTGTTATATAGGTTTTCTCTCCCACACACACTATATGTTCTACACTAACTACTGCTATGATGAATTTACTTTTGAAGCTGCCACAGAGCCTCCTCAACCTGTCAAAAGATTCCTCCTCGTTAAACAAATTAGACTAACAAGGCGGGGAAAGAGAGATAACTCCATTTCATTGCACCATTTAATTGGATCTCAATACAGAGATGCACAGTGAGGGTGCTGGCAGACTGACACCACTGTGGTTTAGACCGGGAAAAGCCAGGGCATCCTGAAGCCAAAAAGATTCGCTATCTGTCCACCAAACTTTTGTGTGAATACATACAAACGTTAAAGTATTTCTGTCTGGACCAAAAGGGTGAGACAGACATTGACTTGTATGGAGTCGTGTTGCTATGACCCAGAGAATTGGGTTTGAGATGCAAAAAAAGCGTTGGTGTTGAACCAATGTTGGGTAACGTGTACATAACTCGACGGATACAGAAAGACATTCAGTCAATTGTAACTTGATTGACAGGTGACTCACTCTCTGCTGTGTTTATTTGCTCCACCCTTGCTCCACATCTATTTCCAAAACTGGCTTTTTAGACTCCAAACAAATGCCAAGTTTTATGTAATGGGAAAGTTCCAGTCTTCATAATGTCAAACACATGAGGGTACTAGGGTCACAGAAATGTCATATTAAAACAAGGCTTTACTCTTCTACTCCACTACCTTAGATTACAAATAATCAACTAATAAGTGGTGATATACTCTGATAGTCTACCCAGCAGTGTGTGTAATGCATCAATATTTATAATCCAGTGATGTGTACTTTTCTGCGGCCTATGAGTAGTTTTATGGTTCGTACTCATGCACAGTGCTAATGCAAGACTTTAACTCGAGCAAAGTCCTCTGAGCAAGGCCTCCTCAGGGTGCCCCGAACCAGACTAAAGACTAAGGGGGACCGTGCCTTTGAGGTAGTGGCCCCAAGGCTTTGGAACGAACTCCCCCAGAAAATAAAAACCTCGGCCTCAATAGAGATTTTTAAGGGGCAGTTAAAGACCCACCTGTTCCGACAGGCCTTTGGGTCGGAGGAGGTGAGTTAGTAGCTGTCTTTTTATTGGTGTTTTACCGTATGTTTTTTGTCCTATATGTTACCTACTGCTGTTTTATGCCTTTTATTCTACATGTTAAAGTTGTAATACTACTTTACTACTTACTTTACTGGGGTGGTTTTGGCGCAGTGGTTAGAGCGTTGGTCATCAGATCAAGGGGCACTCCAGTTCGAATCCCGCCTCGGCCGCCACTGCATCAGGCCGTTGTGTCCTTGGGCAAGACTCTTTACCCGCATTTGCTCCTGTGGGTAATGTCCACAGTAATGACTCTTACATGTCTAATATGTGTAATGTGTAATTGTAAAGCGCTTTGAGCAGCTGTAAAAGCGCTCTATTAAAAAATGTAATGCATTATTATTATTATTATTATTATTATTATTTACTTTGAATTGTGTCCTGTGTCCTGTACTGTAAAGCACTTTGTACATCCGTGTTGAGAAGGGTGCTATATAAATAAAGTTTTACTTACTTACTTACTTACAAAGTATGTTGGTTGAATACTTCTTCCACCACTGCCAACATGCAGTACTCGATGATGATTCGGTACACTCATTACACAATTTGGTTATGAAGATGTTCTGCATGCATGTCCTGAACAGCCAATCACCCAAACAGGCTGATTTTGTGGAGTGCAGGTCAAAGTGTGGATTGTACACACTGGTCATTCATTGGTCTTTTTGCAAGTGTTTTTTTTTTTCTTTTTGGTACCAGGTGCTTCATGCTATGGTATAACCGGACCGAAGCATTGTGAGATGTGTGCCTGCTAGTAGTAGACGGTACAGGGAGTATTTCTGAGAGTTTTCTCCTCTGACAGACTGGAAGATTACAAGTCCAGAAGTGTCGATCATGGACACTGAAAGCCTCTCCCTTCCAACTTGTCACCGTCTCTCTTCACCCCTCACTTTGACACTTCCTCCTTCAGTGTTTCTTTCTTGCTTTCTCTGTCTTTCTTCTCTCTGTCACGACGTGTCCCTCCTCACCACCCCCTGTCATCCTCTCAGGGTTACGTGGCAGCCATTACTGTCTGTTTTCCAGCACAGTTTGTATTAATCAAGCTTTCAGTTGTGTTGAAGGGTTTTCCCACCGGACAAACTGTCACTTAATGAGTGTGTTGCTGTCAGGTGTGTGTGTGGTTGAGATAAAGCAAACGAAGGCGAGTATGATTGTTTTTTAAAAGAGAGAGGCGGACATTCACGCTCTGTAATCCTGATTTCCTGGTGAGCGACTGGCATTCACAGGAGTGTGAAATCCTTCTGTGTAGATATGGTACAGCTTATTTTTGTAAGAGTGCTGTTTTTGGCATATTATCCTGGGCTGCTCGGTTGATGTGTAAAACAGCAGTGCATTGTGGATCCTCTAGACAGATTAGACTCAGATCGACCTCGGCTTCAAAGACTCAGATCACTGCTGTCGGCCAGAAAACAAAACATTAAATAAACGGAATCCTTCCTCCTGTCAACACTGTGTGGCCAAAGTGACAGTCTCACGCCTAATGATGACAGAGACCATTACATGCATGAATTCAAATGTATTGGTTTGTAATGTATTCATTGATTTATATTCTTAATAGTAAAAGAGGCCCTGTTGCCTTTTTTGGAGTTTTCCCTTTCATGTAGTGTGTTATATAGGTGCATGCAAATGGTCTGCAAAGGCTAAAATCCTAAAGTTCTCTCCAGAGGAAGTTTCTCTCTGCCTGAAACGCCTCCATTGAACTCCTTTGTTTACTTAAGAGACATAGTGACATCACTGCTTCACACTCACGCTTCTATTGGTTAGCTCTCCAACACATTGTACGTGATAGGCTAAGAGGCGGGACATCTCTAAGCGGTTGACCAATCACAACAGAGCCGGCCAGCTAACCAATCAGAGCAGACTGGGCTCTGGTTTCAGACAGAGGGTGAAAAGAGGTGCTGCAGCACAGACAGTATGAGACAAATAAAGAGCTTTGTGAACATTAAAGCACGTAATATGAGCTCTTTAAAGTAATTGGTTATGCTTTTAATTTGAAGGCAGGTTTGGACACCAGGTGATTTGAGCATTGTGTGATCAGGTATTTACTGGTAGCGAGTGGAGGGGGGATTAGCGCAACAGAAAGGGCATACTTTTTTTCTTACCAGGGAAAGCCACAGGACAAGAGAATAGGTAACAGCTGTTGTTCATTAGACCTTTAAAGAGCCCATGTCATGCTTTTCTGGTTATCACCCGTCCCCTTGTGTGTTATGAAGGTTTTTCTGCATGTAAACGGTCTGCAGAGTCACAAACCCTCAAAGTACACCCTGTAGCGAGTAAAACTCTAACACAGAGAAGACCTGTCTATGCTGCCCCAGAACGCCTCGTTGGAGATTTCTCTTTTTCCATTGTTTGCTTCCTGGGTACTGTGGCGTGTGAACACCAGATCAACAACAAATGACCGAGCACCTCAGTCACCAGGGAAAAAATTCCCCCTTGGCTAACAACCAGGGAGCCCCATTACTTGCATAAGTGAGCTCCCTGAACGGCTGGTAATAGACGAGTTGCGGATGGCGAGAAATTCTTCTCCGCAGACCGCATTCTCACAAGCGTTATAAAACCTTCTTCTTACTCAATATCAAGCACACTTACTTGTTTTTACTTGGCTGTGAGTGTTTGTGTGCTGCTCAGGATGAGTTTCCCTGTTTCTCGCCTGCGGTATCATGGCCGATCCGGAA
>NW_011362244.1:21830-29653 GCF_000735185.1 Notothenia coriiceps
ACCCCACGCAGCAACCAGGAAACGACACCAGCAATACAGCTCACACTGTCGGCTCCTCGAGTCTCAAAGGGTGGAGCAGCGAGCCCCGCAACGTCCCGCAAACACCGCAACCAGACCGCACGGCACCCAGACCCCACCCTTCATTCTCATCTGTTTGTCATTACTGATGTCATTTTCTGGTTGCTAGCAAACGCCATTGTAACACAGACACACATTAGAGCACAGTGGGCTCATAGGGAGGAGGGGGGAGGGGGGGTCAGGAGCTCCAACAAGCCGTTTAGGACAGAGAGTGAATACACATACTTTACAGAGATGCTGTATGAGAAACCAATGTGATTTTGGAACATTGAACAATGTAAATCTATTCTAGTAGACCTCAACAATGGAAATATGATCAGTAGAAATGGCCATGACGTGGGACCTTTAAGGATCAGTGTTTATTCAAGATTTCCATGTCAATGCAGGTATGCTCTTTATCAGCACTGTCCTGCTATTCAACAATAAAATATGATCCTCTTCACAAGACCGAAGATCAGCCACTAGTAGAAAAAGCTCAAGGCCACTTTGACAGTAGAGGCGGAGAGAATAAAATGCAGACTGCAGCAGCAGAAATGTTGCATTATAAACAATGATTTATCACAGTGAAAAGCCTATTTATTTAAAATGGAACATTGGAGCAGAGCCAATATCTCCAGTGCAGATATGCATTAGTTTATTTCAGTGGTTTGATTATTGCAAAGTGTTTCTACTGGACTGTTGATACATCTTCAGTTTCTGTATGTGAACATTAGACTATAATGTGAGGATCAAAGATGAAGGGTTTGGTTTTTACAATAACTCTTTTTCAGAAACACATAATACCTAAAGTATAGACTTTTTGTATAGAAACTTTTATCTCATGAGTTTGGGAGTCAAATACCATCTGAAGTATTTCCCCCATATTTGCTAAGGGTTTTTTCGTGTCTTCTTAGGCTTCACATATGATGAAACCCAATAGGCAAGGCAAGGCAAGGCAAGGCAAGGCAAGGCAAGGCAAGGCAAGGCAAGGCAAGGCAAGGCAAGGCAAGGCAAGGCAAGGCAAGGCAAGGCAAGGCAAGGCATTTAAGAACAAATACAGCATAAATACATTGTTAAAAAGGCATTTAAAAACATGCATAATAAGCAAAGGTAATGAAATAAATTAAATAATAAACACAGCAGGTGGTACAGAATACATGACTAAAAAGGCATACTGCAGTGTGAGTATGGGCAGCTCAATTAAAAGCAGCGGCAAATAGGTGCGTTTTTAAGACAATCATTTTGTAAAGGTTGCTCTGGTTTCCTGGTTGCAGTTTTATCAGTGATGAAGGTATAATATATGGATCATTCCTAGCTGATAGTGTGTTTGAGAGATAACACTTTGGTGGAGTTCATAATAAATGATAAGTGACTGGTTCTATAAATGTAGGGTGCACCTCGTTAGAGATTTGGAGATGCCAGAGGGTCGTGATTACAGATTACCTTCAAAGATCTCCTCGCAGAGATATCCTCACAAATGCCATTGGTTGGAGGCTGTTTGTCAAAGCTGCTTATACAACCCCCAGTACACGCATGAATTCACATTAGGGCAAGAATTGAACCCCCAACCACCCAAGAGATGTTGTCCGAAACAATGTGATGTCAACCATTTTGATGAAAGATATGTCTGATATCTTTAACTAAAGTGTATGGTATATACATCGTATTTAAAGTTTTCTTACAGTTGTCAAGACACTGTTTTGTCTGCGTCTCCTTTGAGATCATCACCCCCCCCCTGCAGGGCAACCCGAAAGTCTCCCAAATCCCTCCTTCTCCAGCCCCATAATCCCTAATCCCAGATCCCTGCCATTCAGATACATTAGTGTATAATTCCTTTAATCCAAAGGGGGGGAGCGTCCATGAAGCAGCTTTTTGCATGACTCAATGAGCCGCCCTCGGATGAAGTAATTGACCGGGGGATAAGTACGCAGCCAATCACATCTCGTTTTAATTTGTTTCACCCAATGCCAGACTTCTTGAGCCCACTTCGTCCGTCACATGCAGGAAGACTGTTATTGTGTGGCAGTGGACTGACTGGAAGATCTCTTTGGAAAGAGTGATTCTATGTTTTTGTTTCTTTTCAGATACAAAGCAGATGTTGCATCCAATTGCCCAGTGCTTTTTTTTTGCAGATATTCCAGGAAAATAAAAAAATGTTTCAGCTCTTTTGATCTTGGGGGGATTCATTGTTATTAGATTTCAGTAAATAGGCATTTATTTGTATCGCTGAGATTAATAGAGTGATGCAGGGACGAGTCATAAAACCAGGAAATGACTCAGACTTTACCACCTCAAGTTCCCTCGTCTTAAAGTCAACAATAATTTAAACATGTTTTTAGTTGGAGGCCGGAAATAAGGCCTATTTTGTAAATTCAGTAAATACTCTACTTGTGAATGTTCAGAGCTTCTGTATTTCTTACAAGCAGCGGTTGCTAACAAGCGACTTGATGAGACTACTAAACGTCATCCTGCCGAAAACATTAGCCCCCTTTAGCTTAGCGATTGCTACGTGACGCAACGTTAGCTTTTTACTTCAAAAATAAAAAAAGTAATATGTGGAGATTATCCTGCCGAACAAAACGTGTGTTTGCCACAGAGCTTATTTCCTGCAATATTGGACAAACAAATGGAGAAATCCCATTGCTTTTTATCAACGGTCCACTCGGGTCAGTCTTTAAAAGAAAAGTAATCACTGAACCACTCAATAGAAATTCCTGTATTTCTGGAACTGAGAGCAAACAGAAGTAGATGGTGATGTTTTTCCTGCTCGGTCCCCAACCAGTTTGTTTTCAACCCTTCGAGTCTTTCATTTTTCATAGTAATGGTTGCCAATCTTCTGATTTCACGTTGGCTTGTGTGGGTTCAGCATTATTTTTTCTTCTACCGCTCGCTACACAGAGGGACATTTTTCTAAAGCTGTGTGCATGTTTTCCAATCACTTTCACTTGTCAAACACTTTGTCAGACTCTCACTTTCCGAGGACATCATTATTCGCCAATGTCGTGAGCGAAATGTCCATAAAACAGACACTCATTATAAATCCCTCATGACACTCTGCAGTGCTGATGGTCTCTACTTCTGCATATAACTCGGAAGCAAGAAACGCTAATAGTTAATTCGAAATACATAATTTGCCAACAGGTGTTCATTTTAGGTCTAATCATCCATTGAGATCATACAGGAGCTGCATTCATGAAAACATTTTATGTGAACGGAGTTAAGTTATTTTACTTACCTGCATATTTTATAAACTCAAAAAGGGTATTTTCTGTCTTCAAATTTATTTATTTATTTACAGTATTTCCGTATTTAACATTGTTGGTGCTCTATGTGAAACCAGCAGCATTCATCTTGTGTTCCTAATTATCCATACCCTCCTGTAACTAGAGGTCAATAGAGAATTTACCAGAGCTGATCGATAAAAACAATGAAGCCCGAGGGAAACCCTTTCCACCTCTTTAAGTATGCCAGAGGTATTTTTTCAACTGCGTTTCTCTCGGAATTTCTGCAAATTAGAAGGAAGAAAAGGTGTTTTCGTTCATATCCGGTTCGGTAAATGTGTACTAAGAAAGTTATTTATTTGTGTTTGTAGGAAATGCTGCCGGGACCACTGCCACTGAGCAGGACAAAGCGGCCAATGTCACCGCCCTGCTTAACGAGGAGGAGGGGCCTGTCAAGGTCAATGAGGTCGTGGTCGCTGTAACCGGGAGCTCGGCCAATCCGGACGCTGTCACTCAGAGGGCGGGACGGATCCCTCGCGCCGGAGAGGAGGAAGACGACCAGAGCAGCGGCATGTTCGGCGAAACTCTGGTTCCTGCGGTGGACGAAGTTGCCGTTTCTGCTCCACCTCGCATCAGCCCCGATTCTGCCGAGACGGACGACCTCCTGCTTAGCAACCCACGCGGAAAGGACGTCCTGGGTGAGAGCAAGGAAGTGCAAAAAGAGGAGGATGAGGATCGTTTGCCAAACACCGACCCACCTTGGATCAACGCCAAGGACACCGCCGTGTTTGATCTTGACCGCCTCTTCACCACCACCACCGCCCAGCCCTCGGTGCCCTCTAACCCCGACGTCCTCCACGTGGACTTCTTCGATCCCTCCTCTCGTGGGCGTGGCCTCGACTTGGCCCCGCCCTCTCCTTCATCGCTGGCCCACGAGCTGCAGGGAGGCGACTCGACCTCCTGGGCGATGCCGGACAACTACGACTACCTCACACCGTACGAAGATGGCGTGTCCCCCACTGCCGATGAGTACACCTACAGCACTACCACCGACACCTACGAGAGCGACGACGATCTCCGACTTGCCGCTGGATCTCCTTCTCGCCCCAAGCCTCGAGCACCAGGGTCCGGGTCCATCACCCCTGGGGCTTCAGTTCCAGGTGCAGGAGCTCCGGTACCAAACGTCCCCGCAGCAGGAGGTGCTCCAGCGTCTCTGGACGGGTCAGACGGGATGGGTGGATGCCGTGTTGGTTTCCAGATGACGAACGGGAGTTGCCGCTCTCCCTGCGACATGCTGCCCAACTTCTGCTTCAACGGGGGGCAGTGCTACCTGATCGAGACCATGGGAGTCTTCTGCAGGTATGACACAAACACAAATGCATACTGTGTTCACAAATCAACTCAGGCTATAACATTACAAGCATTTCAAGTTGCGCATCTATTCTAATTCTTAACGTAATCATATAAATACAGATGTTTTATAACTTGCCTCTTCAAATTAAGACATTTCCTTCAGTATCAAAGGTAAACAAGAAAGAGTTTTTAGGCAAAGTCTCCAAAATGTTTAAATTAAACACACATGGGCCAAATGCGGAAATGCCTAATACGTGCATTCTCTCTAATATCCTGTAGGGGGCGTTTCCATTCGTTTTAGAGGCTGATTGTATAGAAGTCTATGAACATTTTTATTTTTGCTCAATATAATACCTTAGTAATATCTTTCTAATGAGTTTATGGTCTCACTTGTTCATTTTAAGTGTACTTCAATACAGCATGATTTTCATTTAGTAAATGATGATCCTATTTAGGCTAAAATAGATCATAAATAATAATACATTGAATTTATATAGCGCTTCTCATCTGCCAAGACAAATCTCGAAGCGCTTAATAAAGTGTATAAATTATAAAATAGGGTATACTTTAGGGAGGGGCTACCTTGTGATATGCAAATGACCACCATGTTGTTGTCTTGTCTTGGTGCACTCTGTGTTCGTTCGCTCTTGGTGTGAAATCAACATTGTGCAATACACTTAAAAACCAAAGCACTCCAGCTGCGTTTTGCTTCATTAGGTTCATTTATTTGCACGTATAATCTAGGACAAATGTTTCATGCAGCATGCACAATGGGTTTTACAGAATCATAATACACCAGTATGCAAGATTAAATGTGTCATTTGATGCACACGGCACCATTAAACTCTATGTTTATAGATATTTGAGTCCCCCTGGTCAGGAACATGTGGGAAAGCTCTGTGCAGAATAGAAAGCCTTTTTAACAAGCCAGTTTTATGAGGACATGTTCTTCTGCCAGGCTGTGCTGAGATCTGACTCTCCTTTGTCATGCAATGCAAACAAGCACACACAGATATAAGTACATGAACACATGCTCAGACACGCAAATGTTTTTTGTAAACAATCTATAGACAAATAAAACACTTTAATCCAATTATTCAAAGGCTTCATTGTGGTATGAGCAGTAGCTACTGAATACTTTGGCAATGACAATCTTAATTCCCTCTTCCAACAACAATGCAACATGCTAAATAAAATCAAGCAAATAAAAACTAATTAAAATAGTTTTTTTTAGAAAAAATGGAAATTAAATAAAGCTGCAAAAAAGAATGCAAATAAAATGTAATTTAAAATAAAATAAAAATACAATAATAATGACAAATAATTATAATAAAAATAATAATAAATTAAAAAAAAAAATAATACATATAATCAATTAAAACTCAAACAAATATAAATAAAACAAATAAAAAATTAAATTAAACAAATACCCAAAAACATCAAATCAAATATTGATAAAAATCGATACACTTCCCCCTTTTCTGCCCCCTTGTCTATTGACGCACACTCTGTTTCATTTCTATACAACCTGCCATCCAGGCTTTAGCCACAGCCTGCAGTAATGACTCTCCTCGATGCTCGACCCAATCGGGTTGCTGTGGTGCTGGATCTAGGTGGAGGTCAAAAGTCAAATGGATTAAGAGAATCATTTATGTAGTTTCAGTTCATCTGGCCGTGCATCATGAACCTCAACGATCACAATGCGTCTGCGGATCAAAGTGATCTGTGGTGAGAGTAGCTACACTTGGTTCAGGATTAGAGATGTGGGATGGGGGGGAGGATGAGCGGTGCTTCGTCCAATAGCTTTTCTGATTTTCTAATACTGTAATATTGTGGAACTGAGGTTATTCAAAGTATATAATGAGTGGGATATGAAGGGATCAATACCTAACCATACAATCAATCAATCAATCAATCAATCAATCAATGTTTATTTATATAGCCCAATATCACAAATGTTACATTTGTCTCAGTGGACTTCACAGTTTGTACAGAATATCAGTATGACAATACGACACCCTCACCTAACCTGCATTTAGAAGTCATGCTGAATTACTCCATGTCTGCTTTAAGATTAAAATGGATTACTTTTCATTTCTCTACCTTTGAAACCTTTTCCCCTCACTTCTGTTCTCTATCATATTCTAATAAAGGTGTTATCTGTAACAGCAGTAAAATGTCCCAACAACAACTAGACCTTTATCATATATTTAGTTGAGTTGTGTAACTTAACTTACATAAGAGTGAACTTAACAATAGATTATATTCAGCTTCATTTTTGCAGCCTATTTTGTCATTTTAACGAGGGCCCTGTTAGCTTTTTGGGGTGTTCTCTTTCCTGTTGTGTGTTATGTAGGTTTGTGTGCATGTAAATGGGTTGGAAAGGCTAAAAGCTGTCACAGTAGAGGCACCAAATGCAAATATGGGCATGAAAATAATCATAAAATGTCTTCTTTTAATGCTGTTTAAGGCCTACACAAAATGCTATATCCATAATCGTTTCTTACTCCTGTGGATGATAAGCTAAATGTGCATTAGGTTACATCAACTTGAGATACTTCAATAAGCATTTCAGTGAGATGGAGATGGCAGTAAATGCTGAAAAAGGAGCAAAAATGACTTCTTTCTACTGCCACCATTTTGTACTGATGGTCCACATCCATACAGGAAGTAATCCATCACACAAGAGGCACGAAGATCAATTTAAAAGCTTGTTGAAGGAAAATGGCTGCACAGAAAGCAATTATGAATAAGAAAAATCACCCGGAGTACAGTGAATATCCCAGAATGATGAGGGTGGTTTTTACAGCTTAAATCACATAAACATAGGTTACATATATGGTTACATATTATACGTCATGAAACAACCAATCAGTGAGCAGAGATTTATAATTAGTGAATAGCTGCACAGATTAACATGCAAATGTATGCAGAGAGGAGACTGGAGATGATGGAGAAAATATTAATCATCCTGCCCACAGCTACACACACACACACACACACGCACACACACACACACACACACACACACACACACACACACACACACACACAAACACACAGAAATACCAGACATCTCAGTCTAAACTAAAACAAAAATCGGAAACGCTGAATGTCTCTGAAATGTGCGTCCCACTGTGATCTCAGTCTGCTGAGGGTTACATAGAGCATTACCCCCCCACACACACGCAC
>NW_011362244.1:32180-38861 GCF_000735185.1 Notothenia coriiceps
CACACACACACACACACACACACCCATTCACTCACAGGATTATGGGTGTATTAGGGATCAATTCCAAGTGAAAGAGCGCCGGGTCGTAGATTCAGGTTAAACACACCAGAGATTTAAGGCTGCAGAGGCCCACACACACACACACACACACACACACACAGCTTGTTATTGCCAAAGTCAGTCCGCACCGACATATCAATTGTAGACACGAATATACTCATGCACACAATAGTATTTGGCTGTGGTCATCTTGCTCTAGGCAACATATTACACACACACACCCCCACACACACACACACACACACACACACACACACACACACACACACACACACACACACACAGGATTATCACGTTTTTATTGATCTTCATGTGGGCGGGGCTAACCGCTCGGTCTCACTCAGACTCCTCTAAATGTTTTCTGCTCGTTTTTTGGAAAGAGCTGTAGAGAGGAAATTGTTTGCAACACATTTATCAATCGAACAGTTCAAGTCTGGAGGACTGACCAAAAAAGAACAAATAAGATGAGGGAAGCACTAGGACCCAGAACTAACCCCCCCTAAACCAAAGCCACTGAACTTCGAGACCCTTCATACATAAAAGACAGAATAAACAAAAGGCAAGAGGACACAATAAAGAGTTCAATCCTAAACTAACGACTAAGTGCTCTGCTATCTGGCTGAAGACCACAGACCAATCCTTCTCCTTTATCAACAAACAAGAGTCCAGCCCTACTTTTAAAACTATCCACGAGCATCTAATTGATACTCCTTCTTTGGTGGAGAACTGCAAACATCCACTTTATTTATCCTAATCAAGATGAGTCCATAGGTCAGTCTCCATGAGGACAATGCGGGCACCTTCTCTGCTTATATATCCTGTCTGTACGTCTGGCTATTGGTGATGGTGGATGTGAGGAAGGGCCACATCTGCACGTTGGTAATTGGTTCAGCAGTTTTATGACACTGAGTGCTCTCCAGGGACACCTGGGAATTATGCTAATAGCTTTCGGACACAGTTGTCCCCTGAAATCCAAGCTGATTGAGTCGTTTGCCGTGGTAACCAGCCTCTTTTGATATATGATAGCATGAAGGTTAATATTTTACACAGTCTGTTGACAGCAGAGACAAACAGCTCTGCAGAATAGGCCATGTAAATGTGACAGGCGAGGTTGTTTTTGATGGTGCAATGGAGGAATTAGCTGGAGTGTAAAAACTGCAGCATCAGATTCGGCTCATACCGACATACAGGATCTTTTCTTCTGTGAAAATTGGATACAGTTTTTTCTCCTCTTGTTTTCCCACTTTGCTTAAACCCTGGAAAACACTGCTTAACCCAAGAACATTTCCTGATTTGTATTGGTCCGATTCTTCTAATGCCAACTGGAGAACGCCGGTTATGTCGTCATGTTTTTAAATCCCTTTGCAGTGTTTTCAATTGGGGGATTTAGCATTAGCGGCTGATTGAATGGAGCAGTTTTCTCCCCACTGTGGTCAATAATAGGTTATAATGGGGCCATCTGCATAATGCAAGCCGAGGCAGAGATATTCAATTTAAGCCGGTTTGTTGTGAATGTGGTGTGGAGGACTGGAGGCCCCTGGGGGTCGTGGAGAATGGACGATGAACGAGAAAAAACATCTGATACAAATAATATAATATGTTTTAAATGAGGCCTGGATTGACCGATCAATGTCTACTTGTCATGAGTTTGTCCTTCACAGCACAGACCTCCAGTATTTATAATCCTTTTTATTTTATATAGATTTTCCACCATCTGATGAACATATGTCTCAACAGCTGCACAGTTACACACTAACAGTTACATAAGGAGCAGCAGTGTGTCAGTGAACAATGTTTATAATAACTCATTAAGGTGGTTCAATTATAATAAACTGGACGATAAAAAATCCATATACAGGAAGTCGTGTGTCAGAACATAAAGGGTAACGTCTGTATTTCGCTCAGCCTGGAAAACCAAAGATGAGGAAATAAAATGTATTTCTCTTTTGGTGTCTTTCCATGGTGTTGTCAGACACTTTTTTCAGTTAGAGAATCGACCAATTCGATAACATTGCACCACGTTAAAGGTGGGGTATGTCATTTTGGAGAAACCAGCTCGAGTGCGCTAGAATTTGAAACAAAAAAAAAAAAAATCTGCCCCTTCCTTCAGACTATTGCTATCGGGATGTTAAGAGCATTCCATGGAATATAACAAAAAGTGTTTCTGAAATAAATTACACACCCCACCTTTAAGTGTCTTCCGGCTGCAGCACTTTTGAAAAATACTCAACCAATTTCAAATAAATGTGTTGGCACTATTATTCAGTTATTCACAAAAACATGGGGAAAAGGGTTGAAGACTACCGAAGTTACCATTTAGAGAACTAAGTAAATGATAGCGTCTCTTTTAGAAAGAAGGATTCAAGTGTATTGTTTACCACAGAGTTGTCATAGCTGAACCAAAACAACTGTAAAAGCAGAATAAGAGCATGACATATATAGAACAATTAAGTATACTGGTAAAATGAAAATACAAATTAAAGAGGCCCTATTATGCTTTTTAGGGTTTTCCCTTTCCTGTAGTGAAGTGAGAGGATGACATAATCAAATGAATGAATGAATATTAATTTTAATTAAGTCGAGCTTCTTTCTCTTGTTCAAACACACCACCATGTTTTATCTTCTGTCTTCCTTCATTAGATTTCCCATTAAATCATCTCATCAGATAACATCAAGGTCTCTCATCCATTTAAAATCAGATCCAGTTTTTAATCCTGCCCTCAGTCTGACCAGCGGTTGTCCTTTTCCTCCCAAAGTACTCAGCAAAATGAGAAACTAGTTTAGTTATCAAAAACACACTGAGGTTTTGTTTGAGAGTCAGCAGCCGATGTTTCATCATCCAAAAAGGTCCAGGTTCAGCTCGAAATAAACACTGCTTCAGGAAGAAATGTTCAAAAATAGTGTTGTTTTTTATGCAAATCCAGGGTGTTATGCTAAAATATTCATAAATCACCCTGATGCAACCTCTCCTGTCAGTTCAGATCCGGCATGTTTAGGTCCGGCCTTCTGTTCGCTCGCCCTCACTCTAACCTTAAAAATACCTTTCTTTGACGACGTCTGCTTGCTCTACGTCAAAACTGAGAGGGACTGGATAAAATATGATATTGTTTTAGATGAGAAAAGTTCATACAGTATAAATCATGTCTAAAGGCCCGGACACACCAATCTGACACCAAAGAACTGACACAGACGGACCCCCAAAGCTTCAGCCGACGGCCAGAAGCACGTACGACTGCGCATGCGTGAGTGGCAATACTCTCCTTACCAGCAGGCGGCGGTAGTGGATTCGATTACAACCGGAAGAGGATAAAACAAACAACAAATAGCGTTCCATTTCACTCTACAGCCACGGGGCTTTCCCAACCTGTGTCGAGAGCTGGAGTTAATGAAATCTCATTGCAGTTTGTCCTCCTTCGTTTCCTTCTCATGCACTGATTCGCTACTGAACAGCCAATCAGAGTGATTTATTCGGCCGAAAAGGCGTCGGCGCCTGAAAAGACCCGACGGTGCGGGACACACCAATCTGAGCAGGGCGTGTCGACGCTCATCGTCGGCCTGACGCCCACTGACGCCGATAATTGGCCTGGTGTTTCCGTGCCTTAAAATTGTCGCTAGTCATAGCCGGCCAACAAGCTCTGCAGCTGGCTGTCTTTTATTGGCAAGCTCTTTAATATTTAATCAGTGGATATTACATTAATACTGTATATCTCCCTTTTTTTTAAGCTGATGTGGTGAAACGTCAGTTAGGCCCCTTCCCGTTTCGCCCTTCCCATCTCGCCCCTTTTTTACATTAGGCCACATAAGAAATTATACTTGTTTTGCTTGGTCGTGGGTCTTAGGGTTAGGGTTAGAGTTTATAGATCTAATGATGCATCCCATGAAGCATTGCATGAAGTCTGTTGACGAATCAGAGGCTGTTGTTGGGGCTGCATGGGACAGGGGGCGAAATGGGAAATGTGTGAAATGGGAAAGGGGCGAAAACGGTAATGGCAAACGGGAATAAACCTCTCCTTGCTCGTTTTGGTCCCTACCATCTCCTGGTTAACATATCTGTCTCTTTCAACCTGCTAATTGCTCCACTTGAACTGCCCCTCACAAATATTTTCATTTTTAGATGATTAATTCTTTATTTTCTTGAGTGATGGATCAATAGTCTGGTCTAAAAACTATCAGAAAACTGTGAAAAATATCCAGATTCTCAAATCCAAGGTGATGTCTTGAAAAATGTTGTTAGTCCAAAACCTTAACGATATCATTTGCTTAATATCATATGAAACAGAGAAAAGCAGTGCATCTTCAAATCTGAGTGGCTAAAACATGACAAAACCATTGTTATCAGTTCAGGTGATTTTCTCTTGATAGCCTTATTGATTAGTAGACAGATCATTGCAACTCATTACTCCGCTATGTAGCTAGTCGATAACTTTGTTTGTCAGGTGTTTGGTGCTGACCCTGAATTGTACAGTGGCTTTAAAGATATCTTTAGTTCACTGCGTAGCATCAGAATGTCTAACCTGGTGACAGAACCCCTGAGTGTTTCAGAATGACACATACTTTAGTTTTGCTTTAAGCTACAGTGTTGACTCCTTTGGTTGCATGTCATATTAGTATTTTCAGTTTCCAGAAATACCCCTCATGCCTTTTTTGTGCTGGCCTTGTAAACCCATCTGTCTTCAGTTGGCCTTGCAGACCCTCGTCTCTCACCCCCTCGTCTCTCACCCTTCATTACTCCTCATCTAAACCAGCAGGGGGTCTTATTAGAGAACCACAACCCCACCTGAACCACTGTCACCGTCTGTAATTTAAACTAAAAATCTCTCTCTTGCCCCAGTGGGTTAGTTTAATCAGGTTAATATTGAGAGGATTTATGCCTATATTCCTGCTGCGCTGTGACGATATTTTAAATGCAGTGATTGAGATATTGATGGTTTGGAGTGTGGACTCTGCAGTGGGAGACAATGGGAAGACCTGAGGGACACGTGGGAGGTTTTATAGAGGGAAGGAGTGGGGAAGAGGGAGGCTGGCCAGAGAGCGATCGGTTATTCTTACTTTGACAAGAGTTTTGACACTAGACGTTCATTTGTCCCCGACGAGCAGCCATTTCCAATTTGTTTCCAGTTGAATGCAGCTGTCCTGGACCAGAGACTTTCTGCTCAGATGGGAATTAGATTCAAAAAGAGTGTCGTCAAAACCAAGCCAAGAACTGTTTCCTCACGTCAGCTGATTAAATGATGTTCCTTATCTTAATGGAAACGGCCAATTCCCTTCTGTGTTTCTCTTATTGTCAACAGATCTGACACAAAGACCAGAACCAGAAGTGTGTTGGCTCTGATTGAGCAAAACAAAACAGAAACAGGTGTATTCAATGCTTTGGTTGGGGAATATATTCATTTGCAGATAAATACACATGTTCTACTTACCTTATAGCCCTGATAGCTTTATGGCTATCTGCAGGAACTTTGACATTTTAGTCACAAATCTGCTCATAAAAACTATAACAGGAAGCAAATAAAAAACTTAGACTCACCGGATGGTAGGAAATCTACTTTTTGACCAACAATCTGGAGGGAAAAATATGCCTTCACATCGCTATAATCTGCAAGCTGCTAATCAATGTTTATGAGAAGTGCGGAGTCCCCGTGGTTTGTAACATGTTGACCCATGTTTCTAAGCATTGTATTGAAACAAACAAACAACCCTAATTGCTGCAGATTTTTTTTATAATTGCTGCACAAGCTTCGCTACTCCCTTGTGTGTTTTCAGCGTTGGTGTTTTAATGTTGTTTTGGACAACTAGTGCTTAGAGGAATACGATAAGATCAGGCGTTCGATTCACAGGCATACTGGTTCAGTTGATTTTTATATTTTCTGAATCTTTTTCTCATTTCTTTACAACTCCAAGCCAGAGCATTCATCTCGGACTTCTATTTTCAGCATCTAATGTCAAAGAAAGAGGAAGACGGGAAAGAAAAATCAGTTGCACAAAATGAAAGCGGAGACATGATTCAGCTGCAGGCGCTGGGCAAAGAGCAGGAGAGAGAGAGGGGAGGGAGGGGAGATGCGGAGGGAAAAGAGCCAGTGAACAAGAAAAATAGATTTTCAAGAAGGAGAGGAAGAGGGGAAGAGATGGGGAAATAGAGGCTAAAGCTCGGCGGTGTCCCGGTGGACGGCGTTTTCGTGTGATGGAATGACATCTGCTCACTGGGTTGCCATGACGACCAGCACAACCTCGCTCGTTCCTCCATGCATCTCCATCTCCATCCCTCCTTTCCCTCCCCTCCCTCGTTGCATCCAACCCTGACTTACATAAACCTCGTCCATGTACGAATGCGTTGACTCTCTCTGAAGAGGCATCATCTCTCTTTTTTCTCACGTACGCCCACACACACTCACACACACTCTCGATGTCTCCTGGCTCGATGTCTCCTGGCCCACCATTGGATACAGGAAGTGGGTCGGTGAAAAGAAAAGAGACTGTTTAGCATGTGAAGAACGTAGCTCCAAGCGAAAACGCCCCGACACCTCCATTCACTTCACACCCCCTTGTGTGTGTGTGTTGTGTGTGTGTGTGTGTGTGTGTGTGTGTGTGTGTGGTCTATCTATCTATCTATCTATCTATCTA
>NW_011362244.1:43395-53741 GCF_000735185.1 Notothenia coriiceps
AAACCATTAAATGCATCAATTGTCAGAGTTTATCTCTTGACTGGCTTGATGTGTTTAGCACAGGTACAGTTTCCTTTAAGAGCCACAGCAAAGCTCCGTGTGTTTGATTTAGCTTTCTATAAGTGTCTAGCCTGCAGTGCATGCATGGCATAAGCACGTGTGTGTCATTGTCTCTAGTGTGTGTCCATGTGCAGCGCGTCTGTTGCCCAGTCTGCTGAGCGACACACACACGTAGACACACACACACACTCGCACACAAAGTGATGTAACAGAGCAAACACCGACGCATTGAAACAGACATCTCTGTAAGCACGTTATCAAATCAGATTATAGGTTTAAGACTTAGATTTAGAGATGTCCCGATCCGATCACGTGATCGGGGATCGGAGCCGATCACGTGATTTTCAAAAGATCGGAATCGGGAGAAAAAAATCGGGGATCGGGATTTTTTTTTTTTTTAAATACTTTTTTAAAATGTTGTATTCAATGTTACAAAACAAAAATGACCATGTTCAAGTCTTAAATTCATCCTGAGGCCTTAGTTTTGGTTTCAAATTACACAACATCATGTATGTGTTGCTTCTTTGGGGCTTGTTTTCATAGACCTGGTTGCTTATTTCTCTCAAATCTGGCAACAGAGTGGGCGCAGTGTCTAATTGTAGCAGTAAGCTAACGAGTACTGATAAGCTTTATTTTTGTTTTGATCCAATGCTGCACAACTGAACTGATCCAATGCTGCTGTGAAAAAAATAAGCTATATCCATGTTGGATAGAATATCCAATTTAAATAAAAAAATAACCTTAAGGGACAACTTGAATGCTTTTTTTCCTCGTAATGCATTGCATAAAGATCGGATCGGGAAAAATCGGTATCGGAAAATTGTCAAAATCAAATGATCGGAATCGGATCGGGAGCAAAAAAAGGTGATCGGGACATCCCTAATCTGTACTCCCCGGACAGATGTTACATTATTACTCTTTTATGTGTATCATAAGACAGCCGTATGTGTATTTGCAAGGTCTACAGTAATTCCTCCAACACAGTGGAGTTCAAGAGAAAGCATTGGATTAGCTTGTTTGCAGCAATGTCAAATGAACATAAAAAGTATTATTTGCATCAATATGTGCAACACTTACACACATCTGAACCCCGTGTGTTTAAAACTAGAGTGTGTTTCTGTCTGCAGTGTTTTCTCCCTGTTAGTCACGTCAAGTCAAAAGTGGGTCAAATGTGAGTCAACGTGCAGCCTCTGTGTATACAAGCCAGGTGACCTTAATCTGATGGTCAAAATGAATTCTCCGTGTGTTGCATCACAGATTACATGTTGTGTTATTTTCTGTTTGCCCTGTGACAAACAGAAGATTGCTGTCTAACTAATGCTGCTTTCTTGCTTTTTCTCCCCCCTCCTTTTTTCCTTTTGTCCATCTTATCTTCAACAATGTAATCTTTTCTCTTAAATATGTCTCCTATCTCCTTTCCTTTGTTCCATTTTGTTTCCCCGCCTTTCCATTTACCTTTGTCCGTCTCTTCGTATGACTTCTTTTGGCTTCAAATGTCTCTTCTTATTCTTCTCACCTCGTGGATGACCTCCTGTAAATGTCACTTCCCCTCTATCTCTTCCTCACTTCCTCCTCTTCAAATCCTCCTGAAACTCTCAAACTGTCTCTTATTATCTTTCCAATGTCCCTCTTTTACTCTATAAACCCTCCCATTTCTGTTGGCTTTTCTCTTTTCCCCTGCATTCCTATATCTTCATCTTCTCTTAAATGTCCTTTATTCTTCTCTTACCTTGCTTTTTATTTTCTGCAAATATTCTCTCTCCTATTTCCCCACCTCTTCCTACTTCAATATCTTATTCTATGGGTGCTATTCTTATATTCAAAATCCTTTCATCCTTTTCTTAACCTATCGTCAATCTCTTTATTTCTTTCCTCTACATCACATCCCCAACTCTTCCTGCCTTTCTTTCAAACTCTGTCTCCCTCTACCTTCTCCACACACCTTCCTCCATCTTTCCCCCATCTTCCTCTCCACTTCCCCTCCTCCTCTTCCCCTCCAATCCTCCGTCACCCAGCAGTAAGTACCGGCCGTCATCGGAGCAGCACAATGATAATTTCTCGCTGTCCACCATCGCTGAGGGCTCCCACCCAAATGTAAGGAAACTGTGCGACACCCCTCCTAACGTCCCTCATGCCCGTGCATTGGCTTACTATGATAACATTATCTGTCAGGTAACGTGGTTCTCGCCTCTCTCTCTCACCCCTTTTTCTGCATCTCCCCCCCCCCCTGCAAACCCTGCCCGGGCCCCTGACTCCTCTCCCCCTAATGCATGGGCATGAGTATTCTCAGATACTCCGAGGTGTGCAACGCTATGAAGACGAGGGATGGGCGGGGTCGAAGGGCGAAGGAGGGATGGTGGGGAGTTTTCTCTCGGGGAAAATACAAATACATAGGGGAGGATATATAAAACTACACGTTTAAACATGACCATCATGCATTTAGATTGTGGTTATTTTACAATTTCTTAATCCATTTGAGAACTCGTGGATCTCTATTTACATTCTTAATATTGCAATTATTTCAGGTTTAGCCAATTTGTGACAAATCACTTATACTAGCACCACTTTATTAGCTACACACACAGAAAAAATGCAACAGTGGAGTTCATTTGTTCATTGTTACATTGTAGGAAATGTGATATTTAATATTGACGTCATACTTAAAACGTATACTGGACCATATTACATTTAGACGTGTTTCTAGTTCGTTGTCCTATTAGAATACTTGAGGGGGAAACATATTAGAAATACTTAATATAATGCAATCAAAAACACCACCGCAAACTGAGCTATAACACCTTCATGACTGAGTCAAAACAATCTGAACAATATAAAAGTATGAATTTAAGTCAGAACAGATGTATTGCTTTGCATTTGATTGTACAGGTACCTCATAAATTGGCCACTGCTATAAATAAGAAATGGCACAGTTGCATAGATTGATCCCATTTTACCACGGCAACACGATGGCTGTTGGGTCTCATAGTTTCATGCTGTTTTATTGATTCGGCTCCCCTGGCTTATTGCTTATTGATCCTATTGTGAAGGTGAAAACAACAAACACACAAATAGGAGATGACAAAACTAAAAAACCTTCAGTTATAGAGTATGACAATGCTGGTATTTCAAGGTGAAATGTCTTGAAGAAATCTGGTGTTGAGCTTTAGCTGGTCATTTTAGGACCATTACAGAAACCCCACTAATTTATTTTGACTGAACGGTGTCCAGGAAACGCTTAATTGCCTGCTGACAAACAGTGGATGTACCATAAATCAGCTCAGAGGAGGACTAAGGTCAGAGGTCAAACTCCCCCTGAAACCATGCACTCTGAACATTTATCTACGGTTCTCACAGTGCAGCTAACAAACCGCGCTGGCTCTAACTTGACCCTTAAAGAGAAAACCCCCAGAATCCTTCGCTGCAACCCCTTGCTCACCCCGTCTCTTTCTCAGCTGCTCTCTCACTCTCTCTGATCACTTCTTGCATCGGTGTGTCATGGCTTTCCTGCTCTTTCGCTAACATGTGCAACGCCATCTGAGCCACGGCAGCTCTGCTTCGCTAACTGTTTACTGATTTGTGCTTATAACTAATTGTCTGCTTTACTTGTTTATCCTGAAAATGGGAGGGGGCGGGACTTGCTTACTCTGGTTTTCTGGGGGGAGGAAGTGGGAGGATTGATGTCACAAACAGGTAAGCTTAAGGTGTGGGACTATTGTGTGAAATGGTCGGGGTTATCAGGATAAACATCTGAGATGCAACGCCCCGCGGCGGCCTGCAGGTGGCAGCAGAGAGCCGACAGGCGCCTCACTAACTGAAGCATGGTTAGCTTTAGCGGCTAACGTTGTAGCAGCATGGGTAGTTCTCGTGCTACATCTGAGGTAGAGCTTGTTTGATTTGTTTTTAAGATGTGGTACCACCCTCTAACAACTCTGTCAGTAGTTTTGTTAACTTGTAAAAGGTACAGCAACTAGTCGTTTCTCTGTAACTCATTCATGCTAGCTCAACAGTTTTAGGAAAGAGTCTCACCCTCTCATTTTAACCACCACTATCATGATACCCTAACAGACAAGAAAAGAGTAACAAAAACCATCCATCCTCACCTTAACAATATCCCTAAGATATCTACTTCCTAACTCAAAACCACCAAAAAACCCTTATCATCCACTGGACTGAATAGTATTTGTAAATGTGTTAAAGAGTTTGTTTCAGCACACTTTTGGTACACATACATACTTCCACTGCCAGTTTCAGGCTTATCCACTGACAGTTGGTGGCAGTAATGTGCAAGGAAGCAGCCATGCTAAAAGACAAGCTAGCTAGCTCCGCAAAATCAAAGATATTGGTACAAATCAGCTTAATACATGTTCTATGTGGAACGTAGTGCACTCAGCAGTGTCAGGCATCAACAAGTGAACTCTGTGAATGTGAACTTTGTTTCCACGAAAACTGCATGGTGTAAATAACAAGTGTTGGGTTCTGAAACAAGGCTCTTTTTGGACCTAGTTTCAGGTTGGCAAAATTGCCCAATTCCCCAAGGCTCAAATATATCATTCAAAAGCAATTTACAGAACATTCACTTGACTGTTGTCTCATTTCTTATTGACACTGCTTTTACTGGTTATAGGATTTTTAGCAAAGAAGCGTGACTGTCAAATACCACAGATTTACAACTACTATTCAGCCCAGCTTTATTCTCTAATACATGTTCCAACCACGTACACAACTAACTTCGAAAATATAGGCTTCCCCAAACCAAAAACCATACCAACTCACCAATTTCTCCAAAAATAAACCCACTAATAATAATTTAAAAACCCTCAATCCCCTTCCATACCAACAGCCAAGTGCCACGATGGCGGAGAACCTCAACAGAAATATCCCAACCTGTATTTACTTTGCTAATAATGACTAACAGCCGGCAGCACCAGAGAGTCTGTGTTTGAGCAGAGATACTGTAGCCAGCTGGGAATATCAGCTGACATCTGAAAGGAAGTTTCTCCTGCTGTTGGTCTCTGTCTCCAACACTCGATCTCTCTCTGTCTTTTTTATCTGTCTGCTTCTATCTCTTCCTGTCCGCCTCCTCTTTCTCGCTACTTTTATCTCTCTGTTTCACCTCCCTCTCAACTTTCTCTCTGTCCACCTCCAACTTTTTCTGTCCGTCTCTCTTATCTGTCTTTCTCTCTGAGGATGCCTTTGTATGGTTTTGAGGAGTTATAACCCTTTGCCCCATCCCCCTCCCCTCAGAAAACCATGAGCAGATACACCTGGGAGTGTAAGACCAAAGAGGAGTCCGACTGCGAGGTAAGACCAACTCCCAAAATGTCAGAAAGTCCCGCCCTCCCCCCTTCTCTCACCTATCCAAACAGCTCTCTCATTGTTACTGTGGCCCTGTCAATCACCCTCTCAACTCTCAGTGGATCCATCTGAGTCTTACCTCCTCCTACCAACAAAAGAAAAACAATTATATATATCGTCAACATGACAGATCCAAACACACTCCTTGTCACCTGTTAGAACTAAAAAGGCTTATAAGGTAAAGCATTAATTGAACATAATTCATCTTCAATCAGATTTGCCAACACTTTCTGACAGACATTTAGTATAGGTATAAAAAGCCATGCATAAAATACAATAATCTAAATGTTCCTTTGCTAATATCTCATTTCCATCTGCAGTCCTTAGAGAGGTTCACCATCACAAAAATGTGAAAATGGTGTGAAATTGCCCTTTAACACACAGGAAAGACACAGAGTCCTCCAAACCCAATCCCAAACAGACTTTGAATTGGCAGCAAAACTGTTGACCTTGTGAGAACCCTGTTACACATCACTCACACACATACACCTGCAAAACTAAGTTTACAGAAGAATACAACCATAAACAAACACAGAAAGATGGGCACGAAAAAAACACAAACATTTGCACAAAGCCAACACAAATACATGCTAAACAATAACCCAAAAATCACTTTCCCTGCAATAATGGAGTGCTTTGTGTGTCCTGCCCTGTGGTAGATTGAACCCTCTTGTCCTCAATCTTTTTCCTTCACAGTAATTTCAGCAGAGTTCAGACAAACAGTCTCCTCTGCAGCAAACGCTGAAATTGTCAATACTAACTAAATTCACCACAGAAAATGAATTGACCTGGCAGAGCCGGCCGTAATTGTAAAGATGATTTCATTTCCATCGACTGAATCCGCTCTCAGACTGAATTAACCTTTAACTTCAAATTCTGCAAGCAGGCAGTTCAGTTTTTTGATTAAATGTAAATATAATCGTCCCTTTCATTTTGACACCATTCATAATTCTTTATGTGGTGAGAACAAAAATACTGGGACCATTAAGACCAACCAAATTCTTGCATAACTTATTAAAATCTGTATATTTTTGTTACTATGTGTCTTTTCTTACTGGGTTTCACACGGCATAGCACTTACCAGAGATCACAGTGTGGGCAGAAATATGACTTCTTTTCAAGCAAACAAACAAACATTGTTACTGCAGTATACTTTTAAATAAATCCTCTCTATTTAAACCAGAAGACATCCCAGACATACAACCCCCAAGTATTCAAAGGACAGATTTTAAAGATTTAATTTAGTTCTTTTAATTCGGCATCAGTGTACTTTTCTAGAGAAGGTCATCATAATTTTTAGAGTCAGTTATTATCTGCAGGCAAATATCATGGCCAGCTGTTTTTGTTTGGGTGGTTCCTATTATTGTGACCATAAAACATGAACTGCATGTCCCAGTTTGAGTCAAGGGAAACCATGCTGATCCACTTTCTGCGTGTCACACAGACTTAAGCCATTTAAAGACATTCAAGCTACGACCAGTGCTTCTCGTCTCCTTATGCCGCTTCACTGCACACTGCACACAAACACATACATGCAAATCAATCTGACACTCTTAAATACAAACACAAATGTAGACAGATGCTCTATATACTCAGAGAGAAAAGCCAGTCAGTAAACACAAACAAAGCCAAAACAAATGTGTAAACAAACACATGGAGGGGAATGAACAGGCAGGCTAATAGTAACTCAGTCACGCACAAGACAAATATTTTAATTTCAAGTTTATGCGCCCAGGCTAAAGAAAAAGTAATAAAGCTAACAGGTGTAGAGACTCTCAAACACTGTACAACATATTTAATCAGCTTCAGGGAGAGAGCTGAAGAGAATGAGTGATTCAGGCACAAACTCTATGACACCTGCCTGCACTTTAAATCCACCCAGAAACAAACACCTCTAGTGTGCCAAAACTAAAATATTTATTAACCTTATGACTTCATAAACATTTATATTTCATTCAGATGGCGATTCAGGCTTTTGGGTCCTTCCAATAAACCCTTGGTGTGCATTACTTTTCTACTATCTTTTTAAAATAACAAGCACAGTTCTTTAAACACTTACAAATGCACTCACAATTACTAGACAGATGCTTAAGTTATGAAACAAACATATTGTATAAGGGCTTTAAGTGGGTGAACTGGTTATAAAGGTGTTCTTCCTTCGCAACTCAGCTAACGATCGGACCGGCTAGAAATGACGATGATGTTAACTAGTCATGCTAATTTCACCATGCCTTTATGCTACACTGGAAAATGACAGAACATCCGGTGATATTTGCGATGTGCTTTCCTACAGTGTGTGGAGGAAACATTTCGCTTTTTAATTCACGCGTTTACTCTCGCTCTGCTTCGTAACATAACGACTCCACAGATTGTTAATTGATGCTTAAAAAAAAGCAAGTTATGCTTATTGTGCAAATTGCCCAACATATGAAAGTTGGCATCCAGCTGTTTCTGATTGCTGAGGACCCCTACTGTACATTTCTAACATAAAACGTTGTGTTTGTCAACATTTCCAGGTTCACAATAGGACTGTATGTGCTGGCAAATAGACTTTGTTGTAGTAGTTTCTACAAAACCTCACATAAGTGCGTCTGCTACTTGCCGGAAGTCCATTTCAATAAAAGTTGTTAAAAAGGTACCCAAGTGCAATCGTTCCAAAATCAACTGTACACATAGAATCCCCCTTAAACGCCCACTAAAAGAAAACAACTGTCCGTGTGCCTCCATCGTCATCATCATCAGAACCCTGTTTATATCTGTTCCTACTTCCCCCAAAATGACACCCGCTCTAAAGTCCTTGTGGCCTCCCACCTGCTGCCCGCCCCCTCTCCACCCATGCACAAACAATGAAATCCAACAAACAAAAAACATTTTCCAGTTTCACGCTGACGGGAGGAAAGAGGGCCCCTATCCCGTAACCATGGAAGTGACGTATCCGCACGTCCTGCCCGAAGTTACTATCTAGGCCAGAAGCCAGCGGGTAAATGCTCTCACTGCTCTTCCTTTCTAAAAGTGCCTTTGAATTCAAACGCAAACATTCAATTAGGGGGTGTTTGTAAGTGGCACAAGCCTCAGGGTCTGAATTTTTGTTTTGTGTGAATCTGCCAACCTGTGTGTTTGACTGAAAGTGTATATCTGATAATACTCAGCGGATGTGTGACAAAGAGGCGCAGACGGGCGCCCCGGGATGTGAGGCAGGGTCGATGATGCCATGCAATATTAATGGGGATAAGAGGCTGGAAAAACAGAGTTAAAATGGACTCCGCAATCAATCTGTTCCCTCTGACCTTAATTAAATTCAGATGAATTGGATTCAAACTCTTTTTTTCCCCCCAGCGACTGCTTGGGTATGTATGACGGTGGTACCCACGGACAATCAGCCAGAGTTTTATTATTTGCCTTTTTTTTGGACGATAATTGCAGGTGAAGCAGGAGGAGTTCTGCATGAGCGATCATTACCGTACACGGGGGGGATGTATTGTAAAGGGCTTGCATGTGGATGTGCATGTGCTTCCTGGGATGCCTGGAAAGGGGGGGGGGGGTGTCGCTCATGCAGCTCACCTCACTGTCGCTTCAACCAAACATGACACGCCAGTCGAGCATGATGAAGCCTCAAACCACTGACATGGCTGCTACTTACACCTGGTTTTGTCAATACAGAAGCTGCAAGTTGATTTTGTTGAATATTCGATGGTAATTCGCTGCATTCAAGAAGTCTCTAAAGGATCATACCAGGTTTTTTAACACTGGTGTGGTTCTTTAAAGCATGAAAGTGGAACATGCATTGTTCTGCATGCAACAAACGATAACTGCAGAACTCTGGGATTCTTTCAAAAGCAAAGCGATGCTGAGTTCATCTTTGTTTTCTTCTACGAAATCTCCAGACAAGAACGTCGTTGTTGGACGATTCTGCAAAACACTGGATTACGTTTAATGACAACCATTTGTCGTTGGCAACAATGTTAAGTTTAGGAAAAGAACACGGTTATGGTAAAGATTACAGGCAACGTAAACTCTTGGTTACGATTAGAGAAACATTGAGGTGATTAATTAAACGACAAATGTTCTTTGAAAGTCTGACAAGACATGAGCATTGGTCTTCTGCGTATTTATCTGATAGACTTTTCTTCTTGACCTCCTGTGTTACTACATAAAGAACAGACCTCTTCCTGGATTGGCACTCTTTTCCGCATTGGGCGGTAAAATGTGAGGTGCAGAATCGTCCAATATGGACTTCATTATTGAGATAAAGAGCTGGTTTTCTTTGCTTTAAACAAAGATGAACGTCGTCCTTTAATAAATCCAGTTATGATGGGTTGGCCAGAATTTTTTTTTCTACCAATTTGCAGGGTCAAAAGTTGCAAGTGATTAGGACACTGACTGTCGTTCATGTTTCTAACTGTACTTTCTACCCCCTCGCTCCATGGGTAGGATGATCCTCATGCCCAGAACAAGCTGGAGGACGCGGTGAAGGCCCCGCCCAAAGAGGACGACTCCCTCAACATCCACAACTCTCTGACCCCTAAACACGAGAACCACAAGGTCCTGGGCGAGGACAACTCCTCGGAGGTAAACTCACTGCAGAACAACATGATGTGAAAACAAATCAAACACAAAATCCAACCCTGCAACCCGACAACACGACACTGAAAACGACAAGGTGCGCCGGCAACGGGATTCCCTAAATCCCTGCTCTCCGTCCGCCCGCTGCCGAGCGCACCCGACCGGTCAACCAATCAACAAACCAGCCTGCCAACTACCAGCCAACCACCAGCCAACCAACCCAGTCTGCAACCGTCTACAACACGGCAACACTGCCACCAAGCGGCCTTGGCTGCTGCAAAAAAAACGTACAACACCACCATCACTGCCGCCACCGCTCCTGCTGAAAGTAGACCCTCTTCCACCAACTCCCCCTGCCGCCGCCTCGC
>NW_011362244.1:56269-57584 GCF_000735185.1 Notothenia coriiceps
CAACTGAAAAGACAAAGGGATTCTGATGTTTTGTTGTCTGTAAAGTAAATGCCAAAATTGTCGGACAAAGTCGACTAAATAACTGCTGTAATCTGCAACATGTCCATGTCTTGACAATTGCACACTCTGCTCTGTCTCTTGCCTGAACTAAACTAAGTATTTTATCCAGTAAGTGAGAATGCTTCTGACATTGGACAACCAACCAAATCAATCAATCAAATTTGATATAAAGTACATAGCCCAATATCACAAATTACACCTTCCTTACATGTACGTTCTGTACAGCATTGGACACCTTCGGTCCTTACACCCTTCAGAAGAGGCCTCCCAAAAACAACTTTTAACCAGGGTGAAAACTGAACAAAACTCCGGGGATAGCGGCTGAGGAGGGACGGACAGATGTCAATCTCCTGGAAAAATATTCAATCCTGATTATCCCCATATTGTCTGGAGTTCACTATGAGCAAAATATTTACATTCAGCTTGCCAATAACCTCTATATTCCTTCATTGTAAGGTGACCATCGGCGTTGAGCTCCACCTCGCTGAGACCAATAAGTTCAAGTATTCCAGGGGTCCCTTTGCCCGGTACAACATCCACATCTACAGGCCGCCTAAAGCCAGACCCCGAATCCTCAACAAGCGGCCTCTCAGAACTGTTAATAACCACAGACGAGCGAGGAATCGAGTCCTGACGTGGGAGGACGATGTTTACCCTCCTTCTCCTCCCTGCTCCGTCTGCAGTCCCTCCAGCACTCGCTCGCTGACGGCCTACACCACCAACAAGCCTCAGCAATCCAGGAAACGGACTATCAACCCTTACACCCACCTTTAAAGGTCCCCTATGTTTTTCATCAATATATTACAGGTCTCGGATGTATACAGAGCCTGTCTCTGATTGGCTGAAACACCAAACAGATCATTGCAGCATTACCCATAATCCCCTCTGTTTCAGCCCTGTTTCCAAAGTGCTGATTCTCTGTCTGTTACTTTAGATGAAAATAAGGAGCCCCTCGCCACGCCCCTCTGAGNCAAATACCTGTACTTTCTACTTCTTACATGTTGAACACAAATACCTGTACTTTCTACTTCTTACATGTTGAACTCAAATACCTGTACTTTCTACTTCTTACATGTTGAACTCAAATACCTGTACTTTCTACTTCTCACATGTTGAACTCAAATACATGTACTTTCTACTTCTTACATGTTGAACACAAATACCTGTACTTTCTACTTCTTACATGTTGAACTCAAATACCTGTACTTTCTACTTCTTACACGTTGAACTCAAATACCTGTACTTTCTACTTCTC
>NW_011362244.1:57629-69232 GCF_000735185.1 Notothenia coriiceps
TGGCCTTAATAGCTGTGTGTCCTCAGTCATGGACAAAATTCGTCATTTTTTTTTTATACTTACCACACTCTTGTGATTTATACAAAGTAAATGCGTTGCCAGAGGTCACACAGTAATGTTATGCTCACACGACCACTGCCAGCGCAATCGTCAACAATGCGAGGGAATCATCGTGCTCTCACTCATCTGGACTTTTCCCTCACACAAAGCTGTGGTGACCTCTTCCATCTCCATGCCTCTTCAACTCACCTGCCTCAAGGGAGACGTTCGCAGCCCGGAGGTCCGAGCACCCAGATGAAAAACAGCTTCCGTCACCCAGGCTGTCCGGAGGCTGATCTACCTCTCTCTTTTTTTTTTCTCTTTTTTTTTTGCAATGGAAGGGTCTTACTCCACAGTTTTTAGCTGGTCTGGCTTTTTTTTACATGCTCGGCTATATTTTTTTTTTATATTTGTTTGGTGGTTTTTTTGTGTTTTTTGTCTTATTGGACGTGTTTTGTTTTTGTGGTTAGTGTTTTTTGTTCGGGTGGTGGGGATTTCGTTTTCTGTGTGGTTATTTTGGGTTATATTGATTGGCTCGGTGGTTTGTGGTTGTTCGGGTGTGCCATCATGCATCGCACTTTTCCCATGTCTTTTTAACTAAATAATGTGTCCCCTGGTTTGGTCGAGAACGTCACAAATGTGTTCGAAAACAAAACCTCTCTATTTTCCTCCGTACCCAAAATCCTCTAAAATGGGGGAACACGGAGTTGATCCAGATTTGCGTCCGATATGAACATAATATATGTAATGGGGGCGGGCTTACTGCCACTGACTCCTATCGGAAACGTTGCTATCAGAAACAATGCGCGACGTGTTTTTGGACGTAATATGGTCTTTGTTTACATTAGCAAGCGTCGCGTACACTCAGAGCTAACCTGTACTGGAGAGAGATGTGTAAAAGCAGGGAATAAAAGGACTCACCTTGTGGTAAACTGAGAGAGAAAAGCATTTGAGCTCATACTGTTTCAGAAAGAATCATCAAAGTGGTTTGAACATGAATAATGGCGTTTCAATCACGGCAGCATTTACTGAGTATCTCGTAGAATTCCTGAGCAGGCACAGCTCCCCTTCCTACTTTTTCTTTTTTTTTTAAAGCTAAGGACCCAGAATCGCCTAACATGCCTAAAATAGAGGGACATGGGGATGTCTAAATGGATGATCTGGTTTGGTATTTTGGAGCTAAACACTCAGAGACTGTTTTATGTTATATTATTCTGAGATCCATAATATATGCTAAAAATAGCATGATAGGAGACCTTTAAGCGAGCTGCATGGACTTGTGGAAGCCGCAGAGCCAAAGGAGGTGGACCATCAATCTCCTACTCTGTCGCCCCCAATTGAAGGAGCAGCCCATACTTTGCACTTGTCATTTGGAGCTTTATCTACAAGGCTAGAGGCTAATGAGCCATCTCAACTCTTGATGGCGGGATGTAAATGATCTTTAACTAGCTCTCTGTCGGCTGTGAGACCTAGTAGGGGCAACGATGGAGAAAGGGAGTAAATGGTTAAGCTGAATCTAAAAACACGCATACTTTGTTTTATTTTCCCCCCTGGGAAATGTGGTATGTATGTATAATATGTGTACATATGTATAATATATTTGTTTATCTGTGTGAGTATTTAATTATCTTATTTTTCTTTAAGCTGCACTGAAATGACTAAACAGGAGGGCTCCTCTGTTATAAACTATGCTTTCTGCCCTCGACGTTTCTATAATATTGTTTGTTTTAACCGATTGGTCAATATTGTATGTCCTGTTTTTTGGTGGGTCAGATTTGGTGTTGAATAATTTCCCCCCCCCCCAATAAATTAGGACATTGTTTCCATGGTATGACAGTTTGACTGTAAAAATGTGAATTATTGGACTTTCCCACAAACCTACGCAAGGGGCGCTAAGAAAAAATACTTCTTTCAATATCAAGTGACTTTAGTTGGGTCCAGAGCAGTGATACTGTCAGCACACAATATTATTAGACTCTGCTGTTACGAGAACATGTATTGCTATAGTGGAAGAGAGGAGAGGTGGTACATTACGGTGTGCTTGTGTGGGGCTGCGCAAAAGCGATAAACTACATGTTTTTTCACCTTAAGACTTCTAGCAAGGTATGATCATCTAACTGGCTTTACAACACCATTGGAGCGTTTCCTAGAGAAAGAGCAACCTCTTATATGCAGCTTACAAAGGCTTTTATAACTCAAACTACGTAAGTTATATATCAGAGAGGAGGAAGAAGGACACAAGTACAGAATAAGGAGAGGTGGGAGTCGTGGAGTAAAATTTCTACTTCTTACATTTTCCAAACAGGCTGGTTCCTTTAGTTTGAATGTGTGTTTGGTGGCGTGATCATTATTATTTAGAGTCATTGCGTGCCTATTGATTTGAACACGATCCGTGTATCCATCATTTCCTGGTCTTCTCTAAAGAAGAGGGACCAATGAAAACGTTGTCATGTTGCCGTTGTTCAGCATGGAAACATTCATTAGCTAACAATGACATTATTGTTCTATTAATATAAAGGGAGGTCAGGTACTCTTTAAAACAGCTGCTAGTTATGGGTACTTTTTACTGAAGTACATTTCAAAGTCTTTACTTTTACTTGAGTAAAGAAGTTTAGTCAGTACTTCTACTTTCACCAGAGTATTTTTAAACACGAGTATCTGTACTTCTACTTGAGTAAAAGATGTGTGTACTTTTGCCATCTCTGCTGTCTGCAGGGATCCTTCCGTCGGGATGAAGAGTCTCTATGAGTTTGTGCGCTCCGCTGTGAGCAGTAATGGTGAGGAGGGGGGGGATGGGTCAGAGGAGTGGGGGCCCCCGGTGCTGCTGGTGGACGACCTCAGTGTGCTGCTGAGTCTGGGGGTGAGCGCTGGAGCCGTGCTGGACTTCAGCCACTACTGCAGGGCCATCGTCTGCTCCCAGCTGCAGGTAGGATCTTCTGTCAAAGCATGATTTTAAGGTTGCAACCAAAAATATATCTCAATATCAAATTGATCCGCAGGTTGTTTTCTAAAGTAACATTTAATCGTTGGGTCTAAACATGCTACTATTGTGCAATGTCATCCGAGGGTCTCAAAGTCCAGGGTGATCCATACAATTCCAAATATAAAAACATGTTTTTTTAATTGAAGTAAATCAACACAATATAAGACACATTATGATAAAGTGAAATTATTTTGATGTCTTGTTTTGTCAGTCCAAAACCCAATATTAATTTGAATATGATATCAAACAGAGAAAAGCAGGACATTTCTATAATTGAAAGGTTAAAAACAGCATTTTTCTGCATGTAAATGTGCTGTTATCAGTCTGCACTGCCAGGAGGTAGCCGGTTGTGATTTAAAAGTTATTTGCAGTTTTGCTTTCATAAAGTGTATCTAACTTGTATGTACCTGCTTTAAAGTAAAGAGCTTTAATAAAAACCCTGTCTTATCACCATAACTTTGTCTGTGACTGCAGGGTAACGTGGTGATGCTGGTTCGCTGTGATGGGGAGGGAGAGGAGGACGAGGGAGATGATGAAGGCTCAGAGAGACTGATGAAGGGCCTCACCCACCAGTGCAGCCTCACTCTTCATGTACAGGGTCTCCCAACCGGCTACTGCAGGGACATACACGGGCAGGTGAGTGTGTGTTTGCCAGCACGGTCTTTCTGTGTCTGATTGAACACATTATCGAACCCGTAATTGTCCAACTGTACTGCATGACGTTTAGGGTGGTGCTGCGATTTAAGAATATTCTCATTAATGATGAATCAGCAAATCAATTCCTTGATTTAATCTTTTGTCGACAACATCTCAGAAAATTGTGAACTGATCAAGTCCAAGCTGAAATATTCAAAGTGCTTGATTTGTCCTATTGATGGTCCACAACTGTTTCTTTTTGCTTAGGCGTTTCCAAGCATACTTTTTTCACTTTTGTAAAAAATAAGATTATGATTAATCAATCTTCTAATTTGTTTGTTTTACCTCAACCTGATCTGATAAATAATTTCAGCCCTTCTTTGAGGAGCTCGACATCTAGATTTAAAAACAAATCTGCATTTGTGCTTACAAATATTACCATGTAACCATTGATTGCGCAATAAAACACCTGGATGTACTAATGGAGGGCAGACTTATTTTTACATTGTCCCTTTTTAAAGTAGAATAAAATGTACAAAAAAAATGTTGAATTCTTGCAATAAATATATAATGTTCTTGTCTTTCAGGTGGAAGTGTGTTGGAGGAGGAGACAGGGCGACGGGCAGTACACTCAGAAGAAACTCTTTCAGTACAAGGTCCACGATAAAGGAGCATCCTTCTTCGCTCCCGGGACATCCAGCGCTGTCCTCTAGTCTCACCTCTCTCTATCCTCGTTGAACTTCTTCTCTTTTACATCTGACCACTGGCTGTTTATATTTGAATAACACCAGCTGTCAGGGGTTTAGCTACCTAAGGGTTTGGTGAACTTCCCAAACATTCAGAGTCTCGCTCGTGTCAACGACCCAGCCTGGACCCTAGACGATCTTTAGGAAGGATACTGTGATCCTGCTAGTCGATTTTCTGGTGGTCTCAGATCTCTGAATTGCGTCACATTTCTAAGAATAGTTTTTTTTCAGCTTTTCCAATAAGTTAAGAGAAGACATAATGTCTATACAGTCTGATTGCCAGGTACAATGACCACAGGGAGACTCAAAACTATATAGAAAACCAAAACAACAACAAAAAGAGGCTAATCACCTGTAAAGTCTGTGTGTTTTGCCCCTATGTACGATAGGCTCTTTGCATATCTGTGCCCCACTCTCATGATCAGCCCATGTTTCCGTCTTGAATCATGATACCACTGAATGTATGTTGGTTGAATAAAATGATGTAATAAAACAGTGGGCAATATTGTCATTGTCAGTGTGTGAACACTAGAGGTCGCCCTGGCACTGCTCTCCTCGCTGCTGCAGGGTGAGAGTTCGGAGTGGAGAGGTCTGTCGGATTTGACAACCAGTGGGTTTGAAACGCTGCTCCTTAATGTCAGCATCCTATTCGATGCATCCAAAATAGCCTTAAGCTCATTTCCAAAACAAAGGAATAACCCGGTGGTTGCTCGTCAGTTCACCGAGGAAGCCCACAGCAACATCTACATTTGAGGATCTCTGAAGTTTGTCAAGGCAAGTGTGCTTTAGCTTTAGCCATGTTGCGAAATTTAGCTCAGTGGTTGCTGAAAGCATGGGAGCTTTTGGATTGTTTAATCACTCCATAATTATAGCTTCTGACTGTGGCTGCATTTGCTGGACTCGCATGCTTCCTTATTGTCTCTTAAAATCAGATATAAACCCACGACATCCTGAAACCATCATATACAACTTAACATCGTCACTCTTCAATGCAATGCTATCTTAATTTGCTTTCAGCGTTGTTTGCTACAAACTTGTCTGATGGTTTCACAGCCATGTGAAGCAGGTGTAGGAAACACTCAAACCCAGTGGCATGCATGAACCCACTGTGAAAGTGCAACCTTTTCTTGTTAGTTTGTTAAAAATACATATTGATTGGGACACTGGGTTCATGTAGGAGCTAACATATCTAGCATGCTATTCATATTAGCATTTAGCTTGGTGCCATCACAAGTTGTCTGCAGGTGCAGAAAGAGTACGACAATATGAAGTAACGCCATACTAGGTTACTATATATATAAAGTTGTGGCCGTGAACATAAACAAAATAATAAATTGGCTGAAGTTGGTCTCTTTAATTGCTGTCATTATTGATTGTTGTTCATCTACGAAATAGTTAGCTTAGCTTACTCACACGCACTCAGGTAACTTTAGTAACAATTAGTGGCTTTGTCTTTAAATTCTATCATGTTATACATGTTTACTTAAATCACCAGGGTGTTGGTGTTTTATTCCGACTGATATTAGTGTTTTCTAATGAGAAACCCTGCCAGAAACTGGCTCACATTAGCTTCCACTAACCTTAGCTAACTATTAGCAATTTAACACTCAGCAGCAGGTCCCTGAAATATAAGTAATTTATGAAACTACATTATCTGCAGTGGTCTAAAGTAGCTAAGTACATTTACTCAAGTACTGTACTCTAATACCTATTTGAGGTACGTGTGCTCTACCCAAGTATTTTCATTTTAAACTTCTACTCTACTTCTACATTTATTTTAGAGCTGTATTTACTTTATAAATTCAGATTTTGACAGACAATTTTTTGGAAAATATCATTTGGTATAGATTAAACCATCCAAGTAAAACCACGAATTGGTTAGCAGAATATAATAATAATGGATTTCATTTATAAAGCACTTCATATTTGATTTCAAATCCCGAAGTGCTAAATATTAATATTCGAGTTGTTTTGTTCATTTCACAGTTCGAGCCTCTTACATGTGATTTGTGATGATTAAAAAATGTTTCTGCATTGACTACTTATACTTACAGTACATTTTCCTATCATACATACATTTATACTTCTACCTAAGTACCCTTCTCGATGCAATTTATTTGAGTATTTTTACTGTATGTTATTGGTACTTTTACTCAAGTAAAAAATATAAATGCTTTTTTTCCCACTGCTTATCAGGAAAAACTGCCAGGCTTATTTGTGTGTTATCTATGGAAATTTGTGTATGTTCATTATTTGTATGGGCCAGCTCAGTGGTTTCTAAACGGTCTCATGTCATGTCTCAACTACAGAATTAAGACTCACCTTTTCCTGGTAAATGAGGTGATACTAAAGAGAAATGTTTGTTTTAAATTAGGCCTATGCGGTGTGTACTGAAAGATAACCCTGTCATAGATTACTCCACTTACTTCTGTCATTTTGTCTAACTTTACCCCATGATGAAAGTACAATTACACTATAAGCTTGTTTGTGCCCCGTATCTATCCCTATCTTTAGGAGCCTCTTTGTTTGCTTGTTTCTTGAAAGTGATGTTGCATCAGCCCCATTACCTCCATGTTCACTATCTTGTGGTAGATATGTCACCATTTTAACTTTATCTACATGATAAAGACAGTAACACGTGTTGAAAACTGATAACTTTTACTCATTTAAGGAGTGAAGTATTCTTGAAACTATACGTGCATGATAACCGGCAGACATAATGAATCACACAAGAAAAGAAATCTAAATTTAGTGTGTCATCAATGTCTTCCTCTTTCTCTAATGTATCAGAAATACAGTAATCCTTGCGCAGAGACAGACTGCCTGTTACACATCATTTACAATTGCATTATGGTTACTGATTGACAGGGCATTTCCCTCTTATGCCATCAGCTCTGGTTGTAAAAGGCTGTGTTGCAGTAGTGTGTTCATCCACATCGAGGTTGTCTTTACAGCATGGGCCTCACTGATCAGAGGAGCATTCTTCCACATTATGCAACCATAGGATTGGATTTTAATGCAGTTACGGAGAAGGGACAAAGCTTAGAGCTCTCTGGAATGTTTTTGGCTATTGGTCTGGTTTTTGGCCTCTAATAAGTCATTTGGAGGACATGCAAATGCATTGCAAGATAAATACAATTGCTGATAATGGCATTTGAATCTATAAGCCCCGGAGATGCCTTCAAGTTAGGCGTTTTAGCAAGTGTTCAGAAGAGGTAAGAGGGTCATTTTTGATTTTTTTCTTGAATCTACTATTCCAGTGTATCTTATTTTGACTTTTTCATAGTCTCACATACAAAGTTAAGCCATGAACTCAATGCACCACTGTGCCTACTGTAACGTTGTACACATGAGGCTTTATACATTAATCTACAAGCCATTTAATGAAGCTGTAGAGACTCCATGATCTCCCAAATGTGTGCTAGCGATGTGAAAGACTGTACGTTTGTTTGCTTGTTCCCCACGTGTGAGGCACATAGACTGCTCTTTGTTAGAATATTAGTTGCTCAGCATGTATGCTCAAAAGCACAGTGTTATCTAAGAGAGTTTTGTATGTAGATGTCGTGAAGATTTAGTCATGGGCTGTTGAGTTTAAGCAGAAGTGTTATTTTTATTCCCTCAGCTGCAGTAGCTGGTATATTCCAACAAAATCAAATTCCATCCGGCCAGACAGAATAGGATATCCGAACAAATACTGGTCGCCTGCCAAAGAGCTGAAGAGAACACAAACTCACCAGATTGAAACAACAGTTAACCAGCTCTCAGCCTGTAGCTATTATTATAGAGCCTCTTGTCAAACTTGTCGTGCTTTTGAGATGTGAGAATCTAACCGTGCAACATGTAGGGTAGATGTATACTGCCTAGAGGAGGAGGGAGGCAGCGGGTGTGGATATAGGGCCCTGAGCTCTGCTCGTTCAGTTTCCGATCGGCTCAATCCCGGATTAGTTCACTGACGGAGATGCTGTTGAGCCTTTGCCAAATCAGGTCTCGCTGCTACGCTCATGTAACCCCACAGCACGCAGTGAACTGGACCAACAGCTGTGAGATGGAGGCTTTTATTCAAAGTTGTCCCTTGCGAAAAAGTGAACGGGACCAAAGCGTGTTTGAAAGTCAGTTTTCCTGCAGAAACGCAGAGCAGAAAGGCTTTACTTCAAAGCCTGTTTTGACCTTCTCTGAACCCATTGTGCAAGCCTTCCAGGAGGACGTTGCTGTTTCTATTGTATATGGTATTTATAACAGCAGATCAAGAGTCTCCTGAGGCGAATTCCTCCAAGGAAATGTTTCCGTTGCTCCCGGGGAGACGAGACGAGCAGTCGCACACTCTGCCTGAATTCAGAAATGAGCAACACGTTAACCACAAGGCACCGCTTAAGCTAAAAAAAAACAGTGCTGCTGCCTTCAGGGGACGAAAAGGGCTGCGAGCCAGAGAGATAACCTGGTCTCCCATTAGCAGGTATGAACTCTTGTATAATGGATACAGTGTGGAAGCATTGTGCTGCATTGTTAGGGCGTAATACATGCTCCTTATTGACATCATGTGAGAAGCAGAGGCTTAATAATCAGTAGAATTGGATAATGTACACATGCAGCTGCAGCGTGTGTGCCAGGGCAGCCTGTTAAACATTTGTAATACAGTGGTGTGTATCTACAAACACACGATAGGCAGCACTGAGCAAACAGCTGAGATTGCGCAGAGAAGTCAACAGGAGATCCAGTTTGTGTTGGAAACTGGAGGAACTGATTTAGTTTGAAATGAGGTGAACTAGCCAAAAGGCCAATATTTCTTTTTGTTTTGGACTCTGGTGGTGCATATGTGTTTAGGCTGCTGGCAATCACTAAGCCATGTTACTGTACAATGTGTAGTTTTGTGTCTGCCTGGCAAACAAGTCAATATTATTCAAGCAATGAGGGACACATGAATCATAGTTCTTGGTATCTACATACTTTGTTATCATTACACACGTCTTTGAATAAGTGAAGCCATCATTGTGAAGTTCTTTAATACAAAAAAAAAAATCGTCCGATAGCAATGTTGTTATTGTTTAGTGCAAGAAAAAAACAACAACAAACTGTTTTAACTAATTAAGTAATTTGTTACATCAACATGTCTTTGTAAAAAAGGACACATTCAATCAAACTTCTGAAACAACCTTCTTTCACATTATTATTTTTATTTGGAGAAATAACTGCTTTTTTGTGTTTCCATTTATCAAACAAACATACGAATGAACTCACTGAGTAACATGCATGCTTTTCTAAATGCATCTCTGCCCTGTTGCAGCTCAGCTTATTTCCTCTTCTCTTCAACATGTGAGCGCAGAGCTTCACAGCCTATCACTAAAAGCCAATGTTCAAACAAACCACACGTGCACAGCCGAGCGTTGCCTCTCTTACATCATCCTGGAGTCGTCCCAGCAAACCTCTTCTTTAGTGCTAATACATCAGTAAATTCATTTAAGCAAAGGTAATAATTAGATAAAGCCTAACCACAGGAGTCATGTTTGTGTAATGTAATGCCTAACTTGCACTGAATATGCATTTTGTGGCCTCATCTCACACTTTTAATACGATGATAATTTTCTTGAACTAGAATCGGGCCGCACCATTATTCAGAATCGGACTAGTTCAATTTCCAAAATTGCTAGATTGTGTAGCCCAAGGGCTTCCCGATGGCCATCTAGTATTTAGCTCGGGCAATGAAGCCTCACCTACTGGTTGCCCGATCGGGCAATCTATTATGCCAGTATTATGCAGCTCGCGTAATGAGTGACCCGACAGTAAAACTAAACATATCTATAACTAGTTACGGTAGTTTGAGAGGTAATTAAAAATAGCTACGTGTGATATTCTAACCTGAAGTGTGCGTTTTGTCCGCTCACCGCTGCATGTGAACATGCAGAGCTGCGTGTCGACTCGTCAGCAGCAGCTGATCTCTCTCTCCCGTCAGATTAGACTTCACTCGCGTTTATGTCCATATCGATCAGATCTAGCTAGTTCTAGCTAATGATATGACTACCTGCTTATTAAAAGACACCTAAGCAATAAGTGTCGCTATGCAACCGGGTGAGGCCACAAAGTATAGCGCAGCATTATGCATTTGTTTACATGCCCACCGGAACCCCGAGGCATTACCAACAGATCAACGCACAATCAACCCATACAGGACATCTCTTTCTCCACATTAAGTGTTAGACATTAGAATGGACTATTCTTGTCTGTCACATACAGTAAGTGGCGCAACTGATGCGGTATTGAGCTAAAGGGAAATTATTTTGACCGGACATTTTGACCGGAGAGATTTAGATTTGCCGGTCTTCAGCGTATTTTACCGGTCATAGTCCGGTAATTACTGGCTAACGGGAACTCTGGTATCGCAATAGTATCGTATCGTATCGTGGCTTAAGTATCGCAATAGTATTGTATCGTGGGGAGCCAGGTGATTCCCACCCCTACAATTTCCATACTACACTGATCAATACATATCCATATTTTTAAATCTAAATTCATTGGGAGGATTATATTTTTCATTCTAATAAGAAAACCTCTCTATTTCTGGGTGCAGCATGTCAGTTCATGAATCTTGTACTTACCGCTGGCTTGTTTATTTATTCTATCAGCTATGATACCTGGGTGTCAGCAGCAGAGGTGGATGGCGACGTGGAGGACCCCCCCAGCAACGACGAGCCATGGAAGGTGAAAACAAACTCATATATTTTAACCAATACATTGGCATTAATAGAGAAACATATCTTTCAATTCATTTTTAACATTTGTATTGGGATGTTTATCTCAAAAGAAAACCAATTGGAGGAATAACTGCTGCTTTTGTGAGCAAGCAGTCATTGTGTCCAGCAGCACTAAATAATTGGTCAAATGATTTCCAATTGATGAAATTCAGGGTGGAAGTGTTGATGTGACACTTCTTGGATGGAATAATAAACCTTTACACTCAGACTTGATCATGTTGAGGAACTGTCCACAAACTCTGTCTCCTTCCCACTCAGGTGCATGCAAAGTGGGTTATAGACACCGACTCGTTCAATGAGTGGATGAACGAGGAAGACTACGAGGTGGACGACAACAAGAAGCCAGTCAACTCCCGCCAGAGGATATTCCCCAAGGAGGAGGAGGTAGCTCACTGTCGTGTGTGTGTGTGTGTGTGTGTGTGTGTGTGTGTGTGTGTGTGTGTGTGTGTGTGT
>NW_011362244.1:69239-75051 GCF_000735185.1 Notothenia coriiceps
CAGTAGATAACATTACAAACATTTTTAACACGGGCCATAATAGTGTAAATAATGTTTGTTTTGGCAGTTATAACTGAATGTTATGTTTTCTACTTTTTTACATCTGGGAAGGCATTTGCCTTCATCAGATGGAAAGTGTCTTCACCAACAACTTAAGTATTTCTTATAGCTATGCAGGGCATGCAAGGTAATGTATACAGTAAACACTGTATACCGTATACAGATAAAGAAATCCTTGTTTTGTACAGATCTTCTTGAAGTCGCACTCCAACCATTTTTATATATTTGTAATTGATAATGTGAATACTTTTTTTTAAACAGTCATTTCATCTATCGCTTTTCGTATCCCATGTTGCTCAATATCAGTCAAAAATAATTGCATTTTTTGATTGATATTGACCGATCGTTGGGAGTGACACACGGTTAATTGCATGCATTTCTATGGCAGCAACTAACAGCTACTTTGATCATCTTAACGTGGTAAAAACCAGTTGTATTTAATACTCAAAAGACCCCAATTTAAAGCTACTGTCTTCCTCTTTGGCCAGTTGACCCCTCTGTGTGAAAGTGTAATCTTACCCACTGTCCTCTAACAGAAGGCTGGTTTCAGGTGAACACACGGTGGTTGTTGTCTTACCAGGTGTGATCGATGAGACATGTTTGCTTCAGTATAGCTGCTCAGCCGGTGATACATGTTTTCTACCGGGGGGGAATGTGTCCACACCTTGTGGGCTGAATGAGCCGTGTGTGTGCCGTCTACCATGTGACCCCTGTGTGAGCTGAAGGAAAAACACACCGTGCCTTTAGTCAGCAGCATGTGTGCCAAAACCTGGAGTATGTCACTAATTAGGTGTCCAGGACAGAGCTTTACTTCAGGAGCTGCTCTCTCTCTCTCTCTCTCTCTCTCTCTCTCTCTCTCTCTCTCTGTCTCTCTCTGTCTGTCTCTCTCTCTCTCTCTCTCTCTCTCTCTCTCTCTCTCTCTCTCTCTCTCTGTCCTTGGAGATGTGTCAATGGATGTGATCCTTAATAAAGTAGATAAGATAACTTTGATCAAATCTTAGCACAGGGCTTTCAGGAGGCACTTTGGAAAACTATAAAGCAGCCAGAGATCAAAATCTGTGTTTCTTCCAAGGCTGCAGAAAACGTGCACCTAAATGATTGGTAGAAAATGTGACAGCCCAGCCGTTGATTACAAGTCAAAATGTACGTGTCACTGAGTTCCTGTATTTCCTTTTTGAATATGTTAATTGGACAAAAAAGGACGTTAAAACTCTTTTACTTTCTGATGGCTGTTTTTACATTGTATACCCTAATTGATAAACTATGTAACGTCCCCCAAAAAGTACTTTATAAAAGTTTAAATAGTGTATATGATGCAGCAAAGTTTCTAAAGAAGAAGAAGACATACTTTATTCTTCTAGGAGGAAATTAAATGTTCACTCTGTTGTTATTTTTACATTACATTGCGATGTGATCTGACACCTCTCCATCTATCAGTCCACACACGTACTTGGTCCTTTTGGGTAGTACCAGCTAACGGGTACTTTTTCACAGTTTTCTGGCTCTCCAAAATCGAGGTTCTTTCCGGGCCAACAACCGGGCTGAGTATGCTAAACTAGAGAGAGAACCGCTGGCAAGGGGGCTACAACTACAACAAAATGAACATATTTGACCGTGATTTAATTGTAATACACGTTTCAAAATGATGCCGAAGTAACAACATACTGATACCGGTTAGTAAAAACCATGAATTAATGCTTTGACAAGTCTGCAGACAGACGGCAGGCGAAAAACCTTTTAAAATGTGTGTTTCCTGAATGGAGATCTGCTAAGCTAACGTTGTATATGCTCCAACCGTCCACACTCACAACAACGGCCTACAGACATAAATAAACCAGCGACTGTATTCGCCATGACACAGACAGTCTGTGGTTTGTACTTGTTTAACTTTTGTCTAGTTTCTGAACAGATATGAGGAGCTGTGAGCTCTGAGGGCTAACAGCTAACGGCTGATGTTGGTTTTGTGGTTCGCATTGAAGATGACGTCTAGCGTCTACACTGCGTTACTATAGTTACTGCCCCAGCTACTAAACTGTAATGGAAACGCAGCTTAAAGTGAGCCTGGCCTAACTCTACCGTAATAAGCCCTGCAGTGGAAATGCGCCATAAACTGCTGCCACCCCAAAAGATTCTTTCATAAGAGTTTAAATACATGTTTCAACCAGATATGTTCCCTCATATAGAGCTTACACTATTCCAAAGCTGCTCTTGGGTAAAAAAAAAAACGTTTTAAATAATTGCTATAAATATAGTGAAATACTGTAGTTCAGCGGTTTCCAACCTGTGAGCCGAAGGCATGCAAGTGGGCCGCCAAATAATTAGCAAAACATTATGATTTGTGTGGAAACATTTCATTATTACAATTTTTTATTTTATTTGAACCTCCTTTCTTAATCGTCCTTAGCAACGGTCATTACAGTCCTTGACAGCGGTCTGTTCTAAAAACTTGTCACATGTTCTGAATTGACCAATCAGAACTTTATTTAGCCTCCGTATATTCGGTAGTAATCAGCGAATATTCGGCCTGCACGAACCACTTCATCACGTATATTTCGGTGTATCCACGGCATTCATTTTGTTATTCTACAGTATTATTGTTTTATAGTTATTTGTTAATGTAACCCATTTGTGTTCTTTGAAATTGAAAAGGATATCGCATTGTGTTACTTTCAGTTGTATATGTCTTAAGTGGACATGCTTTTATTTTGAAGGAGAGGTAGCGCTGTTGACAGGAAGTTGTTGTTGCTTTGGAAACAACTTGATGGAGATTAACGGAGAAAAGTAATATCTACATATAAAGACGGAGAAAGTAAACGATAACGTTTATGGTTAAGTGTTAGCACCCCCCGAAGAGGCACAAGCTCATACGTTGATATTGGAGATTTCAATAAATTCAATTTGAAAAAAAAAACAAAGCGAATATCCGAATAACGAAATTGAAACCCGAATAGTACTCCAACGAACGAATATTCGGATATTCGGGTACAGGCTAGCCCTACCGTATTGTTTATGGTTGAATGTGGGCTTGCGGAAAACAAAACTGTCACTCCTATACATTGCAGCAACTTTTACATGTGAAAAACAAACCAACCAGTGTGAGTTTTTACATTGTTTTACATAATCTGTTGTCTATAACCTGTGAAACTCTCCCCTCAGGTCCCTGGATGCCCCGCGGCGCTCCCTCCTCGACCGCGCCGTGCGTCCTGATGGCCGGCAGTTGACCCCGTCCCCCAGGATGACGCTGCGCGAGCGGCTGAGAGAGAAGATCTCGGCGGCTTTCTACCGCCACGGGCTGCTCTGCGCCTCCTACCCAGTTCCCATCATCCTCTTCACCTCAGCCAGCATCCTCACCTGCTGGTAGGTGTCCTGTCTTTGTGTATCTTCTTGACATGGAGGAAAGGTTTTCTTGTTTGGAAATGTTGAGCTTCAGTAGAAAATACTGGTAGTTAGTTAGTTTTTAATAGATATCTTAAAGTCATGTTGCCTTTTGAATGGTTTAAAAGGATGAATGATAGCAATGTGATGTTATTATCAGATTTGTGTACCGTATATTTTCAAGCTGTTCTATTAGTTGCCTCCTCCAATTTATCCTAATGATAGCACAAAAGCACCAATAATCCATCATGCTATATCAATGTTGAGGTATTTGATCAGAAATATTGTGATATTTTCTTTTCTTCATATCGCCCAGTTCTAACTGGTTGTGTTCAAAGTCAAATTCAACGGTTTAAGATGCGTCTAAATTAGCGTTGCATAAAGTGAAAGTAAGCTAAACATGGGGTTTTGATTCTCTGTGACCAATCAGACTGCAGGGTTTTAAAAGCAGCTTTTCACTTTGAGATTAGATGGTACTAAAAAAGTTCCAAGCAAAAAGCATTTAATGTAGAAAGACAGACATTTTTGAAAGGGACTGACAGTGGTTCTGGTGTTGGGATGGATGCATGACTCCAAACAAGTAGTGTCTGCTTTAATCCCCTGACTCAATTCAAACTCAAGTGAAAAGCTGCTCTCCCATGCAGACTGACTGAATTGAAGACAGAGGAGACACGAAACCGGCCATCTGCACACACACACACACACACACACACACACACACACACACACACACACACACACACACACACACACACACACACACACACACACACACACACACACACGCACACACACACCTTCCCCTGCCTGCATTGGTGTATTTTGTAAAAAGAAAGAAATCATACAGAAGTTTAAAACGTACGTAAAACGTCATTGTACAAAAAAAAAAAGTTAAAGCTACTGAAAGGTTTTGATGTTTGTCTGACTAATCCAGTGAGTATGTATAAATATTGGAAGAAAAAAAAATGCTTGGATTGATTTAAAAAAAAGAAGCAACACAATGTGTCTTGGTTTTCATTGATGTGATTTCTAATCCTTTGATGTACTTGTTTTTTTGTTTTTTTTTGTACTTTTTTGGGACTTCGAACAGAGAATAAACAAACGAGATTCAGACAGTTGTTGAAATAAACCTTTTTAACATGACCTCAATCGAGCCGGTGTTTTCCTCTGCGTCGCCTCCCCCCTTTTTTCCTAAAAAATTCTCTGCATGGCTTTGAACGCAGCATCTCAGATCTTTGTCAAAAATGTGCATCCCCGCTTACACACACACACAGACACACACAAACACACACACACACTAAGGTTCAGGTTCGTTTGAACTTTCTCCACATTAGGAACCGGACATTTACCACCCTTAGTTTTAATGTATTACCACACTGGCCTTTAGTGGCTGTTTCTATTCCGTAGATTATTGCACCTTTGTCCAGACTACCAGGACAGGCTTTATAAGCTTGATACATCCTTCTAGAGCTTGAAAAACGAACTTTTGGGGCTTTTTCTGGAGCTTTGAACCACATCTCATGGCCTCTAACTGGTGGGTGGTGTTGGATGAGCGGTCATGGATATGCCACACTCGCATTATAATAACTAAAATGATCTCTGTGGCATCCAAGCTAACTTTCTGCTTATACTGGACAAAGCGAATAATTGGATAAAAATAGGGTTTATTGAAAACATATTAAAACGATGTCTTAACTGACCTTAAAATGCAAAAATGGTGCAAATGTTGCATACATCCTCTATAGCAAGAGTAAGAAATGCTATTGAGGAAAATCTCATCTAACTGATGACTTTTGTCTTTTAGTTTAACAATGTCATCGAAGCACTTAAGAGATTACCAACAGGGCAAAAAGCTTGCAACTGCCTAAGCAATCATCAAGTAACATAAATGAAATATGAGTATGATATTTATTTGAAAGAATGTGTTCAGGAATATGAACATTTAAAGCACCATATACACTTCCTGGTTCATTTTATATAGTGGAGGACACATCTCCAAAAGGACACATGTGTAAAAATCAATTTTATTTCTTTATTATTTCATGCAAACTTCCAAAGGACAAAATGTTGATGGATAAATAGATGGATAGATAGAAAGATAGATAGATGGATGGATGGATAGATAGATAGATAGATAGATAGATAGGTAGATGGATATATGGATAGATAGATGGATCGATGGATAGATGGATGGATGGATGGATAGATAGATAGATAGATAGATAGATAGATAGATAGATAGATAGATAGATAGATAGATAGATAGATAGATAGATAGATAGATAGATAGATAGATAGATAGATAGATAGATAGATAGATAGATAGATAGATGGATAGATAGATAGATAGATAGATAGATAGATAGATAGATAGATA
>NW_011362244.1:75087-79465 GCF_000735185.1 Notothenia coriiceps
ACTGTAATGGAAACGCAGCTTAAAGTGAGCCTGGCCTGCTTTGCAGTGGAAATGCGCCATAATTTGCTGCCACCCCAAAAGATTCTTTCATAAGAGTTTAAATACATGTTTCAACCAGATATGTTCNGGCAGACGAAAAACCTTTTTAAAATGTGTGTTTTCTGAATGGAGATCGGCTAAGCTAACGTTGTATATGCTCCAACCGTCCACACTCACAGCAACGGCCTACAGACATAAATAAACCAGCGACTGTATTCGCCATGACACAGACAGTCTGTGGTTTGTACTTGTTTAACTTTTGTCTAGTTTCTGAACAGATATGAGGAGCTGTGAGCTCTGAGTGCTAACAGCTAACGGCTGATGTTTTCTGGTTGAACGTCAGTGAAGGCAGGCTGAGATCCTCATCGCTGATTGGCTACAGCGAGATCGCGTCACGCGAATATGACGCTCGAGTTGAAAAAATGTAACTTTAGCGTTTGCCGCGACCCCCTCCAATCGCCTCAATCGCGCCGCTGAATTCGTGTCCACCGCTCCATGCTCGCCGTCGGAGCGAATTTGCGTCTGTCCGCATCTCTGCATTGACTTTACATGTAATCGCGCTGCCCCCAAACATCGCATCACGTCCGGTGTGAACGCAGCATAATTGTGAAACTTTAAAGCAACCAAATCAAACTTTTTTTATTTCTAAAAACAGTCTTTGTCGCCATATGTAGTTTCTCATTAACAAAATAATAATGTATTAAATGTCATGTCATCGTTGTCAAGTGCATTCCTATGGCAGAATAAATTCGCTTGAATCAGCTCAGATTTAATTTTCTTCTTGGTTTCTCTCCCTCCAGCCCACCATTAAGTTTGACCGTCAGCCCGACTACCTGGACAGCACCGGGGGAACGCTGCACCCGTACCAGCTGGAGGGTCTGAACTGGCTCCGGTTCTCCTGGGCGCAGGCCACCGACACCATCCTGGCCGATGAGATGGGTTTAGGGAAGACCGTACAGACCGCGGTGTTCCTCTACTCACTGTACAAGGAGGTACGGACATCATTTAAACATCCCCTCCACTTAAAACATGTTTTTCTTGTTTTTTTGTGATCAAATTGTTTTATTTATTTAAGCAGAAACACAGAAAAACATGGTACAAAACCTATACATACCACGTGAAGTACATACAAACAGTTCCCTTACAAAACAAATAAAAAGTACACAAATTAAATTTAAAAAACGCACCATCCCAGGAGCCCCATGGGCTGGATCAAGTGGCAACAAGTAGCGTCAAATTACATATGTAGCCGACTTATCAATGACTCACACTCACATCATCCTGTTTGTCCCCATTACAACATGTTTTTCCTCTAAAACATTCTGATGTTGACTAAACTGATTGCATATGTTTGTCATTAGAGAGGTGTTAGCACATTATTACTGCGGTGTTCCTCTACTCACTGTACAAGGAGGTGAGAACAGTATTTATTACACGGCTTGGTTGTGTACTCTATTCTGATTGGTCAATTCAGAACATGTGACACGTTGTTATTACCGTAGTACAGACTTGACTTGATTTCAAAGTCAAGTCAAGTCTATTGTCAATCTTTTAGTTTGTGTGTACAGACAGAGAGATCGAAATATCGTTTCCCACAATCCCGAATACAAAAATACAAATATATATAAATATATATATATACACAATCAACAGACACATTTATACATATGCACACATTAAGACATAAATAAAAGCACAACATCCCCTCGACTTAAAACATGTTTTCTTACGTTTCTGTCCTCCAAACCGTCTGACGTCATTAGAGAGGTGTTAACGCATTATTGTGCTGAAAGGGGAAATGTCGGTGCACTTCCTTAAAATCTGAAATTCAAAGCTACATTTGATATGTCAGAAATGTTCAACAGCCAATCGCTGTCTGATATGAAAATGCCAGTAAAGAAACCTGAAACCTTCAGTACAGAGAGGAGCGTTAGCATTAGCATAGTGGAGGTTTAGGACAGCTAAAGGTCCTTCCTTACACACCAAGCCGATTTTTTCGGCGTCGATAAATGTCGGGGCGTCGATGAGCGTCCTGTCGCCCTACTCAGATTGGTGTGTCCCGCCCCGTCGTGTCTCCGGCACCTTCCGCTGTCGGCTGGCCGTCGGCCAAAGAAATCACTCTGATTGGCTGTTCAGCTTAGCGAATCAGTGCCTGAGAAGCGAAACGGAAGTGAGGGAGCCAAACAAACTATTAAGAAGGCAAATCTGAGATTTCTTTTAACTCCAGCTCTCGACACAGGTTCGGGAAAGCCCCATGAGCTTCTCGCTGTAGAGTGAAAATGGAACACACACGCTATTTGTTGTTTGTTTATATCACGCAGTCTGTGGCCGTTTCTCAATGTCGAGTAAAGCTGCTCCAGAGCCACTATTTCAAGCATACTACGTCATCGAGTGGCGCCGAATCACTGTTTAAATGCCCAGCATACATGATACCAAGCAAGCCTCCTCGACATTGAGTAACGGCCTGTCTTCCGGGTTTTGCCTCTTTTGAATGACGAATACACACTACCGCCGCCTGCTGGTAAGGAGAGTTATTGCCACTCACGCATGCGCAGTTCGTACGTGCTTCTTGACCGTCGGCTGAAGTCTTTGCGGTGTGTTCCAGTGCGACTGTTGGCCAAGACGCAGGAGACGTGAGGCGACACAATTATCGCGTTCCGTCGGGACGTTTTCTTTGGTGTCAGTTTGGTGTGTCAGGGCCTTAACATGATAGTGTGTGAAGCTGTGGTTGTAAACAAAACTGGACCCAGTAGCTAGCTTTCAATATCTACTAGAAAGAAACCTGGCTAGATATTATATGTTACTGTTTGGGACTTTCGATCATTTTTTGTGTTGTTGTGCTGATGATATTTTGTCCGGTCTGCCCTCTGCTGTCAATCAATGTCAGTGTGTCGGGTTTCAGACATGTGACACACAGTGACTCTGCCCAATAAAGGGGATGCTTTCTGAGTGAGGAACTCTATCCTAAAGGCAGGGCAGGACACATACAGCTGTGGAGATATGTTGATGTTTCATGGATAGACAGCGCCTGAATTAAGAAAGCAAATTGTAAATCTCTTTGAAACAAATCCCTATATAAATGCAGTCATTTAGTAATACAAGGTTTCTGCGCTTCCGTAAAAAGTCTTAATAGGCATTTAATTAATTAATTTAAACAGGAGGACGTAATTGGTATTAAAATGTCTTAAATCAATCTTACAAATAAATACAAATACACTTTGAATCTTCCCAACAATATAAAGAAAATCAATTTTGGGTTTTATGATTTGCTATTCATATTGTAATCTATTGTTTATATAATTTGCAGAATGCCTCTTGCATTAACCTCGATCACATCAGGATAGCAAAACAAACAACTGTCATATTAAGTTTGCAGCTGGAATTGTACACGTCTACTCTATTAAGTGTTAACTTTCTAAAATGATATATCATTTTTGTCTGGACCCAAATAAGTCATATTTGTGTTAAACATTTGTCCCCAAAACTTTTCCTAACCCCAAGTTCTTAAGTGTATTTTGGTTGGTGTAAAGTATTCGTCACATTTCATTCCAAGTAGCATTAAATGAGTCTTCAAGAGCTCCATCATCTAGCTTGTTTTTTGAACCGTGTAATAACTCTAAATAAAAACATGTAACATTTTCCTTTTAATGTTTGTAGTTTCGTCTAATCCAAAAATCGATATATCCACAAGTTACATTAAGCTTGACTCCAACAAAAATACGTCTCAGGAAAGTTTCTTTTACTTAAACAAAATATATCAATACAAAACACTTATTTTCAAAGGTCAAAAAACGATATTGCCCCGTGATTCTTTTCTCCTTCTCACTTCTAATTACCAGCAGCTGCAGTCGGCTATGACGTCAATTTTATAACGGCTGGTTTAAATAAATTATATAATAATACTTATAACAATGTTTGATTACAATGTTCAAATATATCTATATAAACACATAATTAGGGCTGTCAAACGAATACATTTTTAAATCAGATTAATCACAGCTTAAAAATTAATTAATCATGATTAATCACCATTCGAACTATGTACAAAATATGCCATTTCTTTATGTGTATTGTTGTGGGAATGGAAAGATAAATGAAAGAAGGTGGATATATCCATTTAACACACAGTATGTATGTATGTTTATTATAACATTGTTCTGTGTGTCAAAATGAAAGACAGCCCACACACCTATCAATCATCAAACCGTGGGGTCTTATTTCATTACGTGTTGATTTCTATCAACACGTAATGTTGTATCGATGTATATAGAGATGTACTACAGCAAAAGTATTCTCCGTCAGGACTTCCTGCAACAACACCACACCGTTATCTTGATTC
>NW_011362245.1:0-5801 GCF_000735185.1 Notothenia coriiceps
GCTTGTTCTTGCTTGTGTGACCCTTAGGATTGACCATTGCTAATACGTTTGCAGATGGACGAGCTTTATTATGCTCTGTCTTTATAATTATTTAATTGACTCACGGCTTGTAATGAATGTGTGTGTGTGTGTGTGTGTGTGTGTGTGTGTGTGTGTGTGTGTGTGTGTGTGTGTGTGTGTGTTCAAAGGAGACAGTGTCCCCATTACACAGGGGCTTCTTTAAAGCTCAACAGTACAAGTTGAGTTTAAGCAGTCATATTTTCTATTCAACTGGCATGTGAGCCCACACATCTCTATTTTTTGAAGCACTCAAACTGTCTCTCCCCAAAGAACCCAAAGAAAAGGCAACATTCAGGTTGTATGAGACCTTTTTTACCAAAGACACGTTGACCCGTCGCAGTAAGAGAAGCACAGGGGTAAATAATCTGGTTCCTGGTGTATTGTGCACGGTTACTCACTGTTACTCTCACTGGAACATGTGACTTTGTCCTACGATGAAAAGCCACAATGTCTGCAGTGAGAAAGACCTATCAAAGCTCTTTCCGATTAACTGGTACTATGGTGCCACACTAAAAGCAAATTGCCTGGTGCTTAAAGATCACAGTGGACTGAGGAACACACTGTGTTGATCTTTCTACTCTTAAACTATGTACTGCATCTTGTAAAGTGTGCTGCACTAAAGTCAGTTTGTGTTATTTAAAACCTCTTGTGTACTGACCTTTGGAAATGTAACCAATGACTGAGGGCAACTGTGATCTACAGTAGCTGATGCTCCCATTCGGAATAGTTAACTCAAGTATTAGCAGACTGGATTTGATATATTGCCAACCCATGTGTTGCTGGAAGGGTTTAAATATCCACTGTAAAAAGAGTGAATTCAGTTATTTGGAATATCAGAATAATGTGAACTTTTTTTGTGAACCCGTTCCTCTCTTCTTGCCATCATCATTCTTTCCTAGACATGTTTTTTCTCCATAGCCTTGATGTTACCCCTTCTGAGTCATATATAGTCTGACTTTCTGCCAGTTTCCTCCCCTAAATCGCTCATTTTCCCCCTCCTCTGTGCCTAGTTTGCTTATCTCTCTCCATGTCCCCCACCGTCCCGTTTTCATAAAAAGCATGAGGCAGAATTGTGTTGAGATGCAGGTCGAAGTGCATGCTAAATTCAGATTAGGACTTCTTTTTCAATTTGCATCACCAAGGCAAAGGAGAGAAGAGAGACCGGACCCAGTGAGACACAAGCAGACAGATTCATGTCAGACACATACTCACGCTCCCCTTCACTCTCTTTTCCCCCAACCTTTGGTGTTCTCTCACTCTGACTCTCATCCACTTCAATTTCTCTTTAGCTAACCCTATCTCCCTGTCTTGGCTTTTTTCCATCTCCTGCTATTCCAATCCCGCTTTTCACTTGTCGCCTCATGCGCCAACATTTCTACATCTAATACTCTAAGCTATTTTGTAATATGTTTTTTTTTTTAAATAGGATTCCAAGTAAATCTAAAGAAACAGGATACAAAATAAATACAAATGTAGTTGATACATAATCCTCAGTTTCAATATAAAAAGCTATTTTCATTTCACAGTAAAAACATCTCTGTCATCACAGTCACAGTATGTGAGCATTACAGCTTCTTTCTGCTGGAAAGCAAATCTCCTTCTGAAATATAAGAACAGTGTGTAGTCTGGATAAACCAGCAGTCTAAGGCAGATAACATGCAACCATGAAGTCCTGCTTGACTCTGGCTGCATCTTTTAAAAATAAACATCCCCAAATGATTAAACTCTTGCACTGTACCAAGTTTTTCTTACCCACCATTACTGTGACAAGCTGTTTGTTTCCCCACTTGTGGCTAGACTATCATATAGAGAGTAAGACAGTAAAAACAGTATTGGTAAAGATGGATAAGGTAGATAGTAGAGAAACAAACCCACCAAAATGTACCTCAACTTTTAGGGGCCTTAGTTCCTCTACTAAGAGGGATGGTTGAAAGTCTGGAAAGGGGAGTAAAGGAGAACAGTGGGGCAGGTGGAAGGAGCCATGTGTTATCCATCAAGTGAAGTGTCCAGCGCTATGACTCAGCTACACACTGGATCTCCCTGTCGCTATGGCCCACTGAGCTATTTTTAGCATCACACAACCACCCTCAAGCAGCGCGCACACACACACACACACACACACACACACACACACACACACACACACACACACACACACACACACACACACACAGACACACAGACACACACACACATTCTACACACACTGTACGCTCAAAATTATTTAGCCTCCAATTCTCTTTCCTTGACCATGTTTCTGTCCATCCATTGCATCTTTGTGTGCGCCGCCCTGATGTGAATTCACAGAGCAGTCTCATTAGCTGCCATAGGGACCAAAGACATCTCATTATCTAAGGCCGTTCAATCACTCAGAGCCGAGGAACCCTCCTTCTGCTGCCATCCTTCCTTCATCTTTACATTTATCTAACTGCCTAAAATAACAACTGTGTACACACACACAAAAATATATTGAGACAGAAAAGAGGATTACCGGTAATAGGAGAATAGAAGTAAGTGAAAAACAGGGACTGAGATTAAAAGCGTAAATGTAGAGACAGACCAAACTGTGTGTGAATGAGGAGGGGATAGCCCAAACTCAGGAACTCTCTTGGGGATTACACCGCAGTTGTAACTGTATATGACGTATGTTCATGTAAAATACAGAGCAGGTGAACCAGGGTGCCATAATTAGTCACTGTGCTCAACTACACTGGAAAGCAAAGTCATTAAGAGGGCAAGACCAGCTCATTTAGCGACAGACTGAGATAAAACAGTTCTAATTAGCTGGAATTCAAAGGCCAACCTTTGAAAAAATCATTAACTGAAGTTTGAAGAACATTTAAAAATTGTGGCTTAATAATTTCAAGATGATCAGAGTTGATATGCTAACGGCCCGTCCACACACAGGCATGAAAAAAATCTTGATGCGGGGCGTGTCTGAAGCTTGGCGATTTCACGCGCCCAAGGCGACCAACAACCAATCAGGAATCTCCCGCCCGCCCCCCGCCCGCCCCCGGCATACAAAGGATTAATGAAAACCAAATCCCTTTATCACTGTCAATTGCATACAAGGTTTTACATGTCACAATAATAATGAACATTTATGAGATTAATGTCTATGGTGCTATTTTATGCTACATTCCATGCTGGCTAAATATACTATCTATGCTTGCTAGCTGTCCATGTATTATATGTTATTCTATATGTTATATATTATGCTTATACTTATTATATTACATATTATATTTAGGGCTGTCAAACGATTAAAAATCTTATTTCATTACAAATCAACACGTAATGTTGTATCGATGTAGGCCTATAGCCTATAGAGATGCACTACCGCAAAAGTATTCTCCGTCAGGACTTCCTGCAACAACACCACGCCGTTATCTTGATTCTGATTGGCCGGAAGACATTATCAAAGATGTTCTATTGAAAAGACGATCACTATGTGACAAAAGTTTTCAAACCCGTTTCTAGTCTTCGGTATTTCCAGACAAGTGGCTGCTGAAATTAATCTTACTAACTGCTGTCTGTGCAATTTACTCGGCGCGAGTTGGCGGACTTTATTTTGCTACTTTAACATCATTTTTCACTTGAGGACCGAATGTTTTTAAATAAGGGCTATACAAACGTTCATACAGGGTAGTTAAAAAAAAATATCCAACGATTTACAGACCACTCTTTCGCCCATGTAAGTCAATGGGAAAAAGTGTTTCGGGCCCCAAGCAAACCTAACGGAGTGTACTAACTGCCATTTGGCCACACACGAATATTCTCATCAGAGTCCGGCGCACTTCCTGCGGGCTTGAGTGAGACCTACAGTACAGAGACGGTTTCGAAATATATTAGATTTGACCCTAGTAGAAAGAGACTGTGCAAGAAGGTGCGTGTCGGAGGGTGTCAATGTCCCTTCTGCTTGGGCCCCCCAGACCGCTGTCTTGGGCGCCACTGTATATCTTTAACTTTAGGCATTTCACACAAAAAGCAGGACTCTTTCCAGGAACGGCTATTATCCAAAGGCTGACTTACATACATTCAGAAGTGTTGATCTGAAGATCTGCGCACCTATCCAACCGAGCCACGCCTCTCTCTATTAGTGTTTGAAGATCAGATAAAGACAACTAATAAAGTCCCAGATATCTTTTATTAGCAGGAAAGTTATGTCACGGTAATGTCCATTCACCATTCAAATAATTGTTCAACCACATGAGCCTAACAAATTAATTAAAAATATACAATAAATCAATACATTGTGATCCAATTTTAAGATCCAAACCCAAGCTCATGGTTGTAACTAAAAATGGAAGGCAAGCTTGTGTAACTGGCTTACATCCGTAAAAAGTTCAACATCTGAAATGGTTAATTAGGCTGAAATCCTACCAAACTAAATCAGCAGTTCAAAGAAGTTCCAATTCCTTGCTCTTCTCCAATGATCCAAAAGAGCTTTAATGAAAAAAAATCTGTCCCAGGAACTTTATGTTTCCAGTAATGGGTGTTTCCATGTTGTGGGTGGTTTCCATGTGTGGTGGTTTCCAATGGTGTGTGGTTGTGTGTGGTGTGTGTTGGGTGGTGGTGTTGTGTGTGGTTTGTGGGGTGTGGGTGGTTGGTGCTGGGTGTGTGGTGTGTGTGTTGTGGTGTGTGGTGTGTGTTGTTGTGTGTGTTGTGTGTGTGTGTGTGTGTGTTGTGTGTAGAAGGTGGTATGAGTGGGTTGTTGGTATATTAGTGTTAAGTAAGTATTGAAGAGAGACCAATCAAAGGCACTCCCCAGTTTTATCAGAAACCCTAAAAACCATGTTAAAAGTAGAGGGCAGCTCCATTTTAAATATACATATTACTCACCGCAGAGAGAGGAAGAGAAGAGAGAGAAAGAGAGAAGAGAGGTTGGAAAAGAGAGTGCCAGTTAAGAGAAAAATTTAAATAGGGATTCCATTTTAGAGGCGCCAACATTAATTGGACAGAATGGGCCGTTTCTCAATTATATAAGAAGGTCCAAGGGTTGTTAGCATGGAGCTAAATTTATCCCACACGGACCTTTGACTGGGGCTTGTCCAATTCATAAACAGCATCTTGCAGCAAAAAAGAAGGCAAGAAACATGCAATGGGGTGGTTTCATACACCAGTCTGGCACACGGTGCGGTCTTCTGTCTCTCTCTCTCCCACAACACCGCATACAAACAAACAAGACTGCCAACTTGGTAATTGGGGACTTTCTGTATACCAAAAAACCAACAATAAACTAAAGATTGTTAGACCAATACAGGACTGTCTTCAGAAAAATTAGAATATTGGGGATACAAGTTCTTTTATTTTTCCTGTTAAAATGCCAATTTAAAAAAAAACAAAAAATGTCCATAACCATTCTGGATTCCATTTACAAATCAACTGGAAATATTGCATAGCTTTTATTATTTAATATTGCTGATTATGGCATACCCAGCTAATGAAAACTCAAAAATCCTATTCAAAAATTTAGAATAGTTCCCCTCAGACCAAGCTAAAAAAAAAAAAAGATTTAATACAGTCAAAAACACAATCAAACATTTGAAAATGTACATTAATGGCCACCAGTACTTGGGTGGAATCCTTTTGCAACGGATTTACTTGCATCAATGCGGCCGTGGCAATGGAGGCAATCAGCTTGGCATTGCTGGGTGTTATGGAGGCCCAGGATGGCTTCAATAAGCCGGCTTTAGCTCATTAGCATTGTTTGGGTCCTGTGTCTTTCCAGCTTCTTCTTT